>NC_092801.1:4663580-4768996 GCF_918797505.1 Bemisia tabaci | reverse complement strand
TGAATTTGTTCTACTCTCAACTTGCGATTAAGTGGGTTAGTGGACGAGGCATGGTTGAAAGTTCGACGTCCTTAACGTTTTGTCTCCTTCGTAAAGCAATAGAAATGCGGCTCGTTCGCTTTCCGTGTGATGTCAATTTATTTCAATTTCCGACTTGGCAAGTTGAATGAGTCGTAGACCGGGCATACTAGTTCTACGATCTCACCGTTGTGTCGCCTCCGTAAAGCAATAGCAATGCGGTGCTATCGTGTCAATTAGTCAAGTGCTCGAATCTGTTTCCGTATGTTGTGAATTTATCTCGCACCCTGATTGGGCATGGTTAGAAGCTGTACGTCCTCGCTGTTGTCTCCTCCGTAAACCGGTTCGATCGTGCCAATTAGCTAGTTGAGTGCTCGAAACGGAGTTAGATTTTCAGTATGATGTGAATTTATCTTACTTTCTCGATTTTTTAATTGGGTAGGTCAGCAAGCTAGGCACGTACCGAGATAAATATTTCAATTTTTGGGTTACTTTCGGTCAATATGGGAAGTGGAACCTAGTCGAACCTAATGTTTAGGTTGATTTCAGTACAGAATCCGTTTTATTTGGTACGTAGAACAATGGGAAGAACGGGATAGCCGAGAATCAACCGAAATACTCGAGTCATTTCGTGTTCCACTTCCGATGTTAACCGAATCTTTGGGTCATATTTTTCTAAATTTGTACGAAATCAAAAAACCCAAAGCGCTACGGTGAGCCGTTAAATACCTACAACGCTCTTATTTCTGTGTCTTCTCCGTAAAGCAGCCCACTGAACAGGAATACGAATCCTGTATTTCGCCCTAGAAAATCAGCTTACTGACCAGAAATATGACTCCTGTATTTCGTCCTTTGTGTCTTCTCCGTAAAGCAGCTCACTGACCAGGAATATGAATCCTGTATTTCGCCCTAGAAAATCAGCTCACTGACTAGAAATATGACTTCTGTATTTCGTCCTTAGTTCTGACCATTGGCTAAGTCTACGACCATGCTATCCAATTCACATTTCCCTGAGTGCGGTTTCTTCGTTCCGTGTATTGCAACGAGTCTCTTAGTTCCGTGTATTTCAACGAGTCTCGACCTGACCAGGAATATGAATCCTGTATTTCGCCCTAGAAAATCAGCTCACTGACTAGAAATATGACTTCTGTATTTCGTCCTTAGTTCTGACCAAAGGCTCAGTCTACGACCATGCTATTCAATTCACATTTCCCTGAGTGCGGTTTCTTCGTTCCGTGTATTGCAACGAGTCTCTTCGTTCCGTGTATTTCAACGAGTCTCGGCCGGAAGTTTCAGGGAGTGAAGTCTCAGAATGCGCAGAACTCATCATGAATCTCCACGTCAGGATCACCAGCTAGGTGACTCAGTATGTAGAGGATGACGTCTTATACCGACCCGGAGTCTGTCGGAGGGTCACCCAAAAAAGGTACAGCATTTTTTTTTAATTTACTCCGCGGATTCTCCCGAATCAACGAAAGATTCATCTGTATAATGAGGCATGCCATTAGAAACCGGAATGGACCTCTAGGCGAGCAGGGTGACTAAAAGTCCGGAAATAATACTGATTTTTTAAGGGCGGTCTAGAAGTACTGATAAAGTGCGGAAATTCCGCTGAAAGGTCCGGAATTTTTTTCAGTTTTTCGACGCAATTTCAAATTTTTGAAATTTTTCTTATTTCGTCAAATAGAGGTACTGAAAAAGTATGGCATTTTTCTGTTGGAGGAGGTACTGGATTTGTCGAGAATGTACTGAAAAAGCACTGTAAAAGCACGTATTTTTGACCAGCCTGTTTTAGTAAACACCCTGGCGTGGTGCAAACACAATTCTCCACGTGAGTCAAAATGCACCGAGAATCGTTCCTTTCCCTACCTCTATCGTTCAAAGTTTGAAAAATTTGGTGTAGCTGAGCTACAGCGTCTAGATTGAGGTCGCCGGATTTTCATATAGCAGGGATTTTCATTGTAAAGTTAATTTAGTGTGCGATTTGACTCACGTAGGCTATTTTGTTTTCATGAGCAGGATGTTTGAATTCACGCGTCATGAAACATCAAATATCTTAGTTGGGAATTAATTTCAGCAATTTTCGTCGCGCAAATCGTGTTCCACGTAAAATTTTGGTCGGGGGACATGTATCAGAAAGCTCAACTTCGTACCTTATTCAGTGGTACATAGTCCATATCATCCAACCAATTGGGGTAGTACCACGAGTTTATGGGATAACCCCTTAAACTTTTATTACGTGTGATTTGTGTTTTTACTGCAAAATCTCACGTAAAATACGACTTACGCACCAAAAGTTACTGAAATCAACTTTTAACTAAGATATTTACGTTTATATTCAGCACTGGTTACGAAAAATTCGATTTCTCACTCACGAGATAGAAAAGAATACTAAAACTAAATCGCGCTTCGACACGCTACTCAATGGGCGCGCCTAACGGGTGCCATCCAAACCAGAACAATTAACTCCCCTGAATCATTTTAATTGAGTCTTTTATGATGACCACGAAGTGTACTTCATGAATAGGCCGAACCTATCCGGGGCTCCCAAAAATAAAATCACTATAAATTTAGCTAACTTCTGCTTCTTTCTTTCTTTCTTTCTTCTTTCTTTCTTGTCTGGAACTTTTGCAACTTCTTGCTTCTTACGTGTAATCAGTATACGGACTCCGTTTTATTTGGTACGAAAAACAGTTCCTTCGAGTGCAAGCTCGTATATCAATCTCCCGATTTGCATGTGCATTAATATCCTGTTATCGGCTCCTCGTGAGGATTATCGTTGTTTTCGTCTTCATCAACACGTGCTTACATATCATATAACTTAAAAATTACGTTAAGTTTAAGTACCAATACTCAAGTCAATACACACAATATTACACGTATATCAGGACAGTTAATATTTCTCGCACACACCGACGATGTAGTGAGGCCTCGTCCCCTGATCATTTCGATTCACCTTAAGGTAAAGCTTGTACAATGCGTATAAACCTTTAAGGTTTAAGGTGCCTAAAGGCAAAGATAATGGTAAAGCTGATGGTAAAGGTAATGGAATGATTGAACTTGCTGAATCCTTCTAGACAGAATGCATCTTGAGCAGATTTCTAGCGTATCTGCTGACACTGGACAACAAATACCCGCAGAGAATCGATCCGCTGCCTCACCCAACGATGCTTCAATATGGCATTGCTCCAAAAATCGTAGAAAATATTGAATCCGCCGAGGAGTAATGCCGAACTACCGCGGCCATAATTCATAAGCAATAAAATAGCCAGAAAACTAGGCCAACCTTGTTTTGCCATGAGTTCTTTCGCTTGTAAGAATCCAGACTTACCAGTGAGAGGTAATAACAAGATCCCACTTCTGACTGCTGTTACGCAGTGGTGGCGATTGGAAACTAATAACACTCGTAATTAATTTTTCATTTTCAAATAAACTATTGAATAAAAACTGGGTGAATTGCTCGACTGTTTCTAATAAGAGAGTTTTAACGTCGGTCAGTTTCTGGGTCGAGTTACGATTTTTGTCGCACTGCTCCAACCAGGTCCATGCCATTTCAATCGGCTTGAAATGGCGTGAGGTTAGCAACAAGCATGATGGTCGTTTCACTGAGCCACTGCTCAGGAGCAAGCGTTATAAGATCTTTCTTGAGAAAATTTCCGCCCTCAATGCAGGTTAAAATCTGAATCGGAAATTTTTCGCTGTCCCATAATTAATTTACTATGGCACTAGTCCAAAATTTAGAATGATGTTGTGGAAATCTTCCTGCAAGTGATTTAACGATTGTCGTCCACTGGAAAAAAAAAAAACTCATTGGATCTAGATCTAATGTGTTTTTTGCGCTGAATTCACCGCAAACTGTACCAAAATCATCACAAAAAGGTTGCTTTGTTGTGATTGATTGTGTTGACTTTTCCTACACTGGAAAGGACTTAGACAACGGAGGGAATAGAATCGATCGACAAAATGCGACCGACTCACATGTTTGTCGATCGAATCACGGCGATCGGTTCACGTTTTGGCTCTTCGATCGATTCATGTCGATCGAATCGACAGGGGTGTGTTTAAATTTACCAGCGATCGATTCACGTCGAATAATTTTCGTATTCATTTTTCGATCGATGCGTCGATCGAATCGAAACCGGTTTTGTAATGATTTGTTTATCGATTCACGTCGATCAATTCGTGTTTTCATGTTTCGATCGATTCATGTCGACCGAATCCATACCCTTAAAGACAACCACGCAACACTGGAAAAAAAAACACATTGGATCTAGTTTCCAGACTCTTAAAATCATCGACAAGAAAAAATACTCTTGATTCAATCAGATTTAAGCTTAATTCAAGAACCAGCGGGCCGATTATTGAAATTGATAGACAAAGCCATAGACGAAGGAGACAAAAGAGATATGGAGAGATCCTAATGGTGGAAGCGGGTGGTTGCAATGGACAAAGGAGGTAGGTAATCGACTAACTAACGGCAACCCACGAGAGACCCGACAGTTAGTCTATCATTTTCTCCCTTTGTCTATAGGAACCACCCGTTTCAACCAATAGGATCGCTCCATACTCCCTATGTCTTCTTTGTCTATAGCTTTGTCTATCAATTTCAATAATCAGGCCGCAGGCCTCTTTATTTGAGCGGATTTCCTTTTGATTTAAGCTTAACTCTGATTGAATCAAGAGTCCTTTTTCCTGTCAATGTTTTCAAGAGTCTGGACTCTAGATCCAATGTGTTTTTTTTTCCAGTGTCGGATGCAATCCTCAACTAATTTGGATATGTCTTTTTGCCTTCTCGGACAAACCATTAAGCAATGCTCCCTACATGTCGGCCCTCCTTTTTGCCCTGCGAATCGCAGCTCGTCGAGTCATCGTCAGAAACCGGAGCGAATACTCCGACATGACGTCTGATTCGACGATTCGTGGCCGCGTTAGCGCAGCTGAGCAAACACGCGGTAACCGAGATTCACGGTTTGAATTCCGCAGGCAGCAGTCAGAAAGCTCAGCTCAACGCGGAAATGAGCGATCTCGGCCGGCATCGAAAGCTCATCGAATTTTCATCTACATATTTATGTTACACGCAGGTGGTACGGTGGATCGCAGTGGCGTGGCGTGCTTTGCGATTTATCGATTGATCTGTCATTCAAACCTATGAAAAAGGATCGATATACAGGGCGTTCTCAACGAACACCCTAATAATCGATTCTTTACCACAGCTTCGAATGGGGAAATATCGATAATCCATCATTCACGCCACGCCACTGGTGGATCGGTTCTAAACAGCGGCGTGGCATGCTCTGTGATGTACAGATTGATTTGCTATTTGAACCTATGGGAAAGGATCTATAGGCGGCGTTTGCAACACTGGAAAAAAGAAACACATTGGATTTAGAGTCCAGACTCTTGAAAACATTGACAAGAAAAAGAATTCTTGATTCAATCAGATTTAAGCTTAAATTAACAGGAAATCCGCTCAAATTAAGAGGTTTGGTTCTTGAATTAAGCTTAAATCCGATTGAATCAATAGTATTTTTTCTTGTCGATGTTTCTAAGAGTCTGGACTCTAGATCCAATGTGTTTTTTTTCCAGTGAAGGAGCACCTTCATAATCGATTTTTTGCCAAAGCTTCAAATGGGGAAAAATCCGTAGACGATCATTCACGCCTCGTCACTAAATGGATCTGCTTTCAATTCAATTCCAATTTATTTTCGTTTTAGTACAAATAGCTGAGTCAGACTGGCCAAAAGGCCAATTTGCCATCGTCAGATACGCCCCCTTGACGCATCAAAGACGCGCCCCTCTGTCAGATGTAGCAAAATAAGATGAATAAGATATAAAACCGATTGCGGTGAACGCACGTGTCGTAAGACGGGATGTTTATTAAATTTAAAAAAAAATACGAACAGTTGAAGAAGTGGTCTAGATTATTACATGTGTCAGATGCTTAATATTATTTACAATGTTTTACGATCTAACATTAAAAGCGTTTCTGATGATAGGAACGCCGAAGATATCATCGGTTGCCCATTTCAGTGAGCCAGATACGATGTCTTCAACACCAGTGTTCTGCCGCTGTACGATTGCAGCTATGATACAGTCAGCTGGAGTCCATTCCTTGAATGTTGCGAGGATTCGGACATTCGGTTTCGTTGACCGCTATCGTTGACGGATCGGTCGACTTCACTACGGCTAGCAGCCACCAGGCTGTTCCCTCTGTGACAGTAGGGAGCTGTGCGCAGCGGATCAGGTTTCTCTGATGCAAGAGATTGATCAATTTCTCAAAATTGGTTAAATTTTTTAGTTTTTAGCCAACGTGCGTAAAAAGTTCAGCTTAAAGCTGAAATCTCATAGGGGAAACTCTCACACACAAGCACAATTTTCCGATTAACACCAACTTTTTTCTTCTCTAATGAGATTTCAGCTTTAAGCTGAACTTTTTACGCACGTTGGCTAAAAAACTCCAACATCCCATGAAGAAGATAAACAACTAAAGAATAATGCCTGTAAGGGTTTTCAGCAGATGTTCAACATCGTATAAAACTGAATATAATGTTTCATGAACTTTCACGGTACCCAACAGTAAAATCTACAGTTTGAGAAAACATATCGTAATTCAAATGTTTATGTTCCAAAACGAATTCTTGGATAAATATTGCTGGTTGCATAGACAGCCCCTGAAAAATTGTTGGAAATGAATGTTACATGAGATTCCAATTGGTATCTCTGGCTCCCAGTTGAAGTAAAAATTACGTGTATCGAACATTTTTTATGATATTTTAAGAAATTTTGGCACAGTTATTATTTATTTTCTATATATTGTCGGTTAAAATAGCAAGTTTCTATTTTCCACCAAATCGGTAGTAAGCAATAGATTAAACGTCTAATCGAAGTTTTGAGAACTGATTAATCGCATCGGAAGACATTCGATTCATGAATTAATTAATCTTGAATCGAACCAGATGTCTAGCAACCGGCCAACTGGTGATTGATGCATGCACGATGAAATGGCTTTTGTGCACTCCTTCTTTCCTTAACTTGAGTAGAGGTGAAATAAGTTGTGACTCGTTTTCCGTAGAAAGTTCGTCTTATTCTGGAGATCTCAACTGCTTGAGATTCGACAGTCAGGAGGGAGATTTGCGACGATTGATCGCCAGTTGGAAAGAAAGTTTCTAAACGGAAATCTTCTGAGAACTGACTTCGTTGCCTGCTCCATGCTTGCCATGTGTCAAAGTAAAAGGAGGCGCGTTGATGACGGCGCAGAGATACAGCTATTCGTACATGATGGATGTCCACGTTGAATCTACAAAATTGAAGGCGCGATGGCGCTAGGCGTGAACGCGCAATGGTCCGTTCTGTGCTGCCAGTGAGTTGTCACTTAGATTCGAGAGATTAATTTACAAAAACTAGACCCGATCACGTCTCGACTCTGTTGTTCCCTAATTTTATTCCTTTTTTTTCAATTTAAAGTTTGACTTTTTTTAAATGTATTTACAAACCTACATCTACGGCTCGTATGTACCGACCCCTTACAGCTCGCGTGGCGCGTTTTTTAAGCCGGTCTCCACTCAATTTGACCGGGCTTCAGCACTTAGCGGCTGAGGCTTAAAGGGCCACTTGCACTATTCCTACTCCTAATATTGGAAATTATCATCTGAAGATTAAGAAATGGAATGCCGTACTTGAGAAACTCGGGATTTTTTAAAGGTTTCTTCTGCATCGCTGAAATATCATTGATTTGAACTGGTAAAATTAGCAGATAGGTACAATTTGACCTGGGTGGAGTTCACTGATTGCGCCTGTCGAGTTGGAAAACTTCGGATATCGACGGTGAAACTACCAAACCACGTATCTCGTTTGCGGTGTTTAAAAATCTACGCTCTCATTTTATTTTTTGAGGTAGACCAAATCAATATCATTCCTTGAAATTTTCACAGAATTTTCTCCGCACGAGGAGGAAAAATCGCAGAAATTTTCAAGACTGGACGTTAAGTAGTTTTTCATTTAAAAAATAAAGTATGACAGGAAGTCTGAGACGTCGCAAACCGAGATACGTGGTTTGGTAGTTTCACCGTCGATATGCGCTCGCGTTTAGGACCACCATGAGTTTCATAGGGGGCTCTTTGCAATTGCAGCGGGTTGATTGTTGAAATTGATAGACTAAGCTATAGACAAAGAAGACATAGGGAGCATGAAACGATTCTATTGGTTGAAATGGTTGGTTCCTACAGACTAAGGGAGAAAATGATCGCCTAACTTCAGGGTCTCTCGTGGGTCACCGTCAGTTATAAGTAGTCACCTACCTCCTTTGTCCATCGCAACCACCCTTTTCCACCAACAGGACTTCATACCCCTTTTGTCTTCTTTGTCCATAACTTTGTCCATCAATTTCATCAATCAGCCTGCTGGAGGTGTGTAAGTCTGTAACATTTTTTGGCCGAATACCCATAGATTTTGAGAAATGCTGCCATACAACGGATAGGTAGTCGATCCTTCAGCTCAGCAGTGCAGTTTCATTCAGCATAACACCGTAACACCGTGCACCACAATGAGGTGCTTTCTTTTCAAATTTCCGTGTCACCTGTCCATTCAAAATATCTCATGATTTCAGGTATCATCTTGAATCTGAAAGACGAGCATCTTCTACTTCGAAATTGTTAGTTTCCATAATAGAACAAGTCCTATTTTCAAAGGAGAGCTTGTCGAAGACATTAGAAAGTAAAGCAACTTTTGCGACACTCCCAGGCCTTTGTTTTTTCGGTGTAGAGAATGATATTTTGCCAGTCGGTGTATCACCCCTCTTAAAATAGATTAGCATTGTGCAAGAAAGTCAATTTTCTATTTTTTTGACTCGTTCCCCTTTGAACACCTCCGATCCAATCAGGGTTTTACACTTTAAAATCTAGTTTGAAGTTGGGGACGGTACATAGTTCAGGGTTGCACGGGTGAGAATCTGAAATATTGAAAATTTCCGTGATAAATTTCATAAAATTCACTGAGCGGTGAAAAATATGAAACATATTTTCAGAGACTGGGTATGTAACACGCCCTGAGAAATATCGAAGAGCAAAAACCAGGCGCCTTTCATTTAATTTTGCATTTAATTTCGTAAAATATTTGTCATATTTTTCTGAAATTTCAACATTCTATTCATGGAAAAATAGCAACCCGAGGTAGGTATGCAGAATTTCACAATATATTGAAGACAGACTGAAGTAAAAACACGTGTTTAATTTGAAACGTATGTCTTTCCCAGCTTGACACGCTTAACAAGTCACCATCATATCACACATTTTGAGCCTCAAGCTCATGAACTGGTTATAACTGAATCGTGAGCGTTGAGCTCCATTTCCCCGGTGACACTTCCCGGTGAATTCGGAAAATATTCGTCATATTTTTATGAAATTTCATGAAATATTCCGCGTGAAATTTCAAAATCTTTTTCATGAAAAATAGCAACCCTGAGGTCGGTATGCAGAATTTCACAATACATCGAAGATAGACTGAAGTAAAAACGCGTGTTTAATTTGAAACTCATGTCTCTCCCAGCTTGACATGCTTAACAAGTCACCATCATGCCACACATTTTGAGCCTCAAGCTCATGAACTGGTTGTAATTAATTGGTGTGAGCCAGGGGTGGAGCTCTGCTATTTCTTGCCGGTGACGCCTTTGACAGCGGTGTTGATTCCCTGGGCGGCCGCGTTGACCGTGCCCATGGTCGCTTTCCCGGCGCTGTCAACGCCCGATCGCACATGGTCGGACACCGCCGGGCCTCCTGCCTGGCCCGGATCTTGCGCCGACAGCAGCCCGAAGAGTCCCAAGATCATGAGCATCGAAACTACGAAGGCTTGAACAGACAAAAGAAACGGGCAATCTTTGATAATGACAAACGACACGGTAAAGTTTCGCTAAATATCGCAAGGTGTACGTTAACATCATCCAAGGTAATTGCATACAGTCATAGTATAGCCCACGAGCACCGAAACCATATAGCCATCAGCTTAAAACATTGCAATTGGAACAATGGGAACATTGCTGACAGCAATGGGGATGTTTTGGGCTGTTTGTGTTTGGGGATGCGAATGGGGGGTTAAGCAATCACGTCGGGGTCACCATGTTAAATTATAAAGCGTTATTACCACGAAATTAATGATAGCTTTGTTAAGAGACTTGAGTACAAATAGAAGAGACTTGCTTGAAGTAAAAAGTAACTGAACTAAGGTTATACTCTAAATTACAATCAATTGCTATCATCAGCATTGTATCAGCTGTACAAATATTATGCTTCAACAAGCTTTAGTAGGCAAAAGAAACCGGCAATCTTTGATAACGATAAATGGACTGCGTTAAGGAGAAAGGCCACGAGAAGATGGCACCCTTTACACTCTGTGCTTTGCTGATGAGCAGGTGGTAATAGCTCAGGACGAAGAAGATGCGAATTACATGACGCGTAAGTTAGTGGAAATATACCGTAAGTGGGGGATGGAAGTTACTGCGGTAAAGACGGAGAAGTTGGTCATCGGTGGTGATCAGCAAAGCATTGAACTGGAGGATGCACGACATCAGGTCCAAGCAGTTGGTCTGGTATGGACATTAGCAAAGGATGGCAGATGATCGGTTGCCCAAGCAGGTCTTCGATTGGGTTCCTCCTGGAAGGCGACGGCGTGACGTCTTGTGAAAGGTTGGTGACAAGGGGTGGAGGAGGAGATCAGAAGGTGCCAATTGCCTCATGATCTCTGGGAGGATAGGGGGCAATGGCGATTGGGCGTCGCAGAGCGCGAGGCGGCGCTATAAAAGCGGCTTTATGTATGTGTAAGGAGAAAGGAACAAAGCCACATCAGTTATTGCCAAAGTAACCGGGCAATTTAGTGTTTTACATGAAAATGGTTGTGTAAATTTTTGTGCAAATTTCAGTGAATTTTCTGCATAGTACGAGGAAAATTTCTTTAAATTTCCACAAGAATTCGCACAAACGTTTTCTTGTAAAAAATTAAAGTGCCCGGTTGAATTTGGCAGTAGCTGATGTGGCTTGGCTCCGCTACGTTATTTTTTTAGTCGACATTTTTTGGAAGGCGACTCTTCTCTGAGAGGATGATGCCCTGATTCGTAGGGGAGTTCTTGCACCAACGAGATTTTTAACTCTTCTCCTGTGAGGTCTTAGTGGGAGAAAGGGCCTAGAACATTTTTTTCGTCAATGGATCGGGCTCTTGCCCTCTAGAATTGTGAAGGAGACGGAATTCCTGAAAGCCCTCCGCATACACTATAATCAATCATGAATTTTCCGTTGTTAGTAAACTTTAATTTCTTTTCATTGAGAGCTGTTCCCTTAAGACTCTCTCAATTAGTTTTACTTTACTTTAGTGGTAACATCCTCGAAATGAATAGATCGTGGTTCAAAAGCTAAAATTCACCGTGTGTAATGAACGATTCAACAAATCTAAGTCGTTCCGGGGCTTAAATACTCAAGGGGCAGTAGAACCAAGCCCTACCATATGATACCGGTAAACGGGATTTCTTTATTAATACTTATATTATGCTCATAGAATGCCACTGTCTTTCGATGTTTTATTAGTTATCGCGTTCAACGGTATTCTGTGATAGTGCTTTTCGGTTCAGTGTTTTTCATACAAGCTCTGCTATTGGGAGATTCAGTTTCATACTGAAGTATGTACACGAATCAAGGTTATTCATTCTTAAGTAAGGTTTAAAGAGCTCATTTCGTAACCTTTATAACTGACTTGTTACATACTGTTACTCTATTTGTCTAATTCGTCTTGAACGAAATGTACATTTCTAAATTTCCGGTGTAGGGCCAGTGATTGTACACCAATGTTGTATGATTATGTGGATTACGTTCTGAAACAAGGAATCAATATCTCTGGTTCTCCCATAAAAGCACATATCTGCACAGGGAAACAAATGGCATGTTTGTTGTTTCTAAAATGGGTCAGAAATAGTGGTTTCTTATTGCAAAATGTAATCCATTCTATGACATGAACAGGAGACCAGGCCTACGATGAGTCACATTATTACACCTATCAATAGTAGCCGAGCTCAGAATTTTCCAACATCGAGAAAAATAGAGTGAAAAGGATATACCTGAAATGAATTTTAATGTCTGGCGGTGACAGACACCGCGGCGGTTGATGTCAGACATCAACGAAACGGATACAGATGGATAGAAACAGATATCAACGAAAATAGAACGTAAATCGATGATACAACTAAACCAGCTTGAATGTAATGCGTGAGATGTAACTAAATGTCGAAGGCGCTTCAAACGGCGTGGCGGGAACTATTGGCTGCAAGCCTCGAGAAACGTACGACTATTCAGCACAGAAGGAAAGTGGGAGTTTTCCGCCTGTAATTTAGTCTGAATTTCACTTGAGCAATGTATTCTCATGATTTTATGTAATTTTTTCTATATACAAGTGAATTATTCGAATTTTCATTTTCATTTCAATGTTTCTTGGTGTATTTGGTATATTGACACCATGGCGTTACTCGTAAAATTCTACGCGATGAAATCGGAAGTAGGCAATTGAAGTAGGATTGAATATTGTATATAGGAAAAGAAAGTTAACTACATTACATAGAATAGAATCTGATAAAGTGCTAACAAAAATTAAAAGAAATAAGCGGAGCGTCCCACAGATCATCGTTGTGCGATTATTGCCGTGTAATCCGAGGAAAGTTACAGAAAAGCGTTTGTATTTCATAATTAAAAGCAATTTTGCGCGTACTGAAGTTGATGAGATAGGACAGTTACACTCTACCAAGTGTTATCATTCAATTCTAATGCTTCTAAATTTCATTACTTCACCAGACCAGAAAAACTGACAGATAGAAGTAGAGTAGACCAGCATATCAAAACTGATTAGGTTTAAGAACTAAGATAAAAAAGGAAAGAAAAGCCGCATGCATTTGTAATCCCGTAGCGCACGAGGCTCTCCATCGACACACTGTCTTACCACTGATTGTGAAGAACGCCGTGTATGAGCCTTCTTTGGACGTTCCCAAATTTACCTTGATGAACCACGGATTTTCTAGGAAACTCACGCACGTATTCCTTCCAATTTTTTAGATCTTTTATTTGCAGTTTTTGTTGAAATATCTGAAAATTTCAAGGATAAATATTCTCGACGATCCTCAGAAATACAAAATTATCAAGGAGTACTTGGCAATCTTCGAATTACCATACATGTTTTTCTCAAGTGGCATTTTTGAACGGTAAAATTGCGATGTTCAGAACTGAAGTTGGAATTTTTTGACGATCTTTAAATGAGTTGAAATCGCAATTTTTCATCCGATAATATTGCATTAAATCGACACCGATGAAATCGTGGTACAATCGCCGCTGAAAACGCTTCATCGACATCACTGCTACTTAAGTTAACACGACAGCACTGCCGTGCTAACAAAGAACGCCGTATGAACCTCCAAGAGTTGCCTAATTTCCTTCGATAAAATGTTTATTTTGATGCAGATCACACTATGCAGATAATTCACTAAAATTTGTACATAAAATCCGCCCAACCGTCTTCATGAAAGAAACTAAATTGCACAAGTAAGTTTGGCATTAGTTGATGTGGCTTGGTTCCTTTCTGTTTAACGCGGCCCATTTTATCTAATCAGTTACCTACCCTGAGAAAAAGCTATTAGTGGTTCATGTGGAACACCATTAATAGTAATTAAGGTAACTTATAATAACATCACATACTCCTTAGTCATGGTATATATGTATATCTTAGTATAATACGAGATACCTTACGTTTATACTCCAATTTTCAAAATCATCTGTAAAGACGTTAATAGCCTGAGACGCTGAATGTCTAAAAATTATAGTAACTAACTAACTTAATATGGTTCATAGACCATTAATCGTTTATTAATTAACGACTTTTTGTGGTGTTCCATATGATCCACTAATTGGTTTATAAAGACATAGCTTTTTCTCCGTTTAGAGCTCGGCACCAAGTTGTTTTTTCCGAGCTGTTTATCGATCCTTTTCCGTAGATGTAAATGGCAGATCAATCGATTTATCGCTGAGCACGCGACGCCACTTCACGACAGCACAACAACCGCGAACGCCGCCGAGGGGGTGCAGGGGGAAGAGGGATGATTAATTGAACACAATTACCCAGGGGGCCGAGGCGGAAGAAATTCATTCTGGACTGATGCAAGGGTTCGACCACGGTTCAACAGCGTCGTTTGATCTCTGCGCTCGGCGGGGCGCTGCGACGCCATTTTAATACCTCGGTCGTCAACGCGGCGAGCTTTTTTTCCCCGGAAGCTCACGACCAGGTGGATGCATGTACGCCCGAAAGAATTATGCGCAAATTAATCGAATCAAAAGGAACTATGAGGCAAGCGAATCCCGTGCCTGTAGTTCCTTTCGCTTTGAATAATTTATACACAGTTCCTTTTAGTTTAAATATGCGCAGGTTGCAAGCGCGTCAACACCATCGGGCGACCACACTCGGATGCATGGTGTCTAAATATTTGGTCGAGACAAACAATCGGACGTAATTAGGTAGAAGGGGTCTATCCGATGACGTCGCTCTGGAAAAACGCGTATCTGATGTTGTATTCGCTCGGATCAAGCGTCGTTTTTCACAGATCTGTTTGTAGATAAGCTCTGTGGCATCCTGTCTGAGTCAGCAGTTCCTTTCTTTAACTATTCTAATCGAAGGGTATGGTTTCTGCTGTCTGAGTCAACGAATGGCTCCTCGCTCCCATTCGTGGCACGTTTAACTAGTTAATTTTCCACAGAAAGTCGGTGGATTTTTGTTTTGGCCAATGAATAATACCAATAAAGAACTCACTTTTTTTGAAGGAATAAAGCTTTTCTTCACAAAAGATCAAAAAGGTTTATAAAAGGGTCATAACAGGGATTGTAACGATCAACAACTTTTTTCTCAGCTTCGACTGCGAAAGTAATTCAAAACTATTCATCCACAACCATGGCAACCCCTTCTACCGTGGCCCAGACCGTTCCAGCTGATAAGTCTTAATGGCGGGAACAGCCAACGGGTATTAGTAATCAGTTTAAAAACTGATCACGGCACGTTTAACTAGTTAATTTTCCACAGAAAGTTGGTGGATTTTGTTTTTCTTGCCAACGGGTATTAGTAATCAGTTTAAAAACTGATCACGGCACGTTTAACTAGTTAATTTTCCACAGAAAGTTGGTGAATTTTTTTTTTTTTTGCCAACGGGTGTAAAAGATCGGCTTAAAAACTGATCACGGCACGTTTAACTAGTTAATTTTCCACAGAAAGTTGGTGGATTTTTTTTTTTTTTTTTTTGCCAACGGGTGTAAAAGATCGGCTTAAAAACTGATCACGGCACGTTTAACTAGTTAATTTTCCACAGAAAGTTGGTAATTTTTATTTTTTTTGCCAACGGGTGCAAGTGATCGGTTTAAAAACTGATCGCATTTCACCAACTTTCTTTCGCAAGGACCCTTTGTTCTATGATTCTTCAATGAAAGGAAAAGGATACCAAGTCAACGATAAACCACCCCACGTCCCGCGTCTCTCGTGTTAAAAAGTCTTAAAAAATTCGAATACTTAAATTTAAATTGATGAAGGAAATTCGGGATGTAAAGTGCCCCAAATCATGCGACACTCGAGTAAAACAAGTTCGGAACTCATCCTGTATAGGGTTTTTTTTTTTTTTTTTTTTTTTTTTTAAAAATCGAAGATAAGTCTAGTAAAACACCGACACTTACATTTTTTGCCTTGCAATCTGTAGTCCATGTTCTTTATGTACCATAAACGATTTTATATGGTTTTTAGCATGCACTTGTATGAATTCCGCAAGCTTTCCACCTCGGCGTTTTGATCCCGGATTTCTTTGCGAGGATAATTCACCCGATTCAATTTGATTGAAAAATTGAATACCAAAATTGAAACAAAAATCATAAGGGCTACATCGAGGCTATAGGTGGGGGATGACGAATTGTTTCCACTCCGTTTTGGTACATGAAATTAGCAGTGAAATTTAAGGTGCGGGGTCTTGCGTTATCCTGGTGAGGCAACAATGTGGCTCTCAGTTGCGGTCGTTTGCGGAGACTCGCATCTAATTCTATCAAGACTTCACAATAAAACGCAACATCAACAGTTGTTTTCTCGGGAACAAAGTGCTTTTTTTTTTTTTTTTTTTTTTTTTTTAATAAAAGCAACCAGTGTAGAGATAAAATGTATGTACATAGGAGGGAAAGTGACAGATTAGTGGCACCCCGATTTGCGGAGCGGCCGCTTGCAATCTGAGTGATGCTTTGCGCCCCGTATTTAGCCCCAATCGCTTTTGCAACTTGATACAAGTTGTTCAATTTTGGAGCAGAGAACTCCTCAAGTTGATCCTGAGGCAGAATGAGTTTTGCCCATGGCCCCATTCCTTTCAACGAGTAATATTTGGCGAAGGCCGCCGTGAGGTATGGTAAGTCCCGGTTCAGTTCCGCCCACATGAGCAGAACTGGGTTCAGAACGACAATCCAGTTCCATGGGAACTGGAAGTTACTAAACTCAGCGAAACGGAGCAGCACCAATGTCACTTGCAATCCACGAGCCAACAAAGAACTTCCTTTGGACTGCGTCCAAATCTCGCAGAAGATCTCTCTTCTCAATTGCCACAAGCCCCGGACTTCTCGGTTGAAATGCTGGCAGATTTGGATGGTGGGCTCGAATTGCAAGTCCCGGTTCAGTTCCGCCCACATGAGCAGAATTGGGTTCAGACCGACAATCCAGTTCCCTAGGGAACTGGAAGTTACTAAACTCAGCGAAACGAAGCAGCACCAATGTCACTTGCAATCCACGAGCCAACAAAGAACTTCCTTTGGACTGCGTCCAAATCTCACAGAAGATCTCTCTTCTCAATTGCCACAAGCCCCGGACTTCTCGGTTGAAATGCTGGCAGATTTGGATGGTGGGCTCGAATTGCAAGTCCCGGTTCAGTTCCGCCCACATGAGCAGAATTGGGTTCAGACCGACAATCCAGTTCCCTGGGAATTGGAAGTTACTAAACTCTGCGAAACGAAGCAGCACCAATGTCACTTGCAATCCACGAGCCAACAAAGAACTTCCTTTGGACTGGTCCAAATCTCACAGAAGATCTCTCTTCTCAATTGCCACAAGCCCCGGACTTCTCGGTTGAAATGTTGGCAGATTTGGATGGTGGGCTCGAATTGCAAGTCCCGGTTCAGTTCCGCCCACATAGCAAATGGTTCAACGACATCCTTCCAGGAACTGGAAGTTACTAAACTCAGCGAAACGAAGCAGCACCAATGTCACTTGCAATCCACGAGCCAACAAAGAACTTCCTTTGGACTGCGTCCAAATCTCACAGAAGATCTCTCTTCTCAATGGACCACTAGACAAGGTACGAATTTCGCATTCTGATGCATGTTTCTAACTAAAATTTCACGTAGAACACGATGCGCACAACGAAAATTACCGAAATCAACTCCTTCCGAAGATATTTAATGATCCTTGATGCGTGAATTCAAACCACCCGCTCATGAAAACTCAATGCTCAACGTGATTCACATCGCGCGCTAAACGTTATCATGACAGTCTCTGCGATATATAAATCTGGCAACCTCAATCTGACGCTCTTGGCTCAGCTGTAGCAAATTGCTTATAGTTTGAACAAACATGATGGAAATGAACGTTGCTCGATTGAGAAGCTTGCTGAAACCGTTGTAGTCGCGATTTGCCTCACGTAGACTTGAGTTTCTTGTGAGCGGGCAGTTCAAATTCCTCGTAACCAATGTGAAATAAAAATGCAAACTATCTTCGTTAGAAGTTGGTTTCAGTAATTTTTGTTGCGCGAATCGTGTTTTACGTGAAATCTGGTTAAGAACATATATCAGAGTGCTGAATTCGTACCGTGTCTAATGGTCCATTGCCACATGCCCCGGACTTCTCGGTTGAAATGTTGGCAGATTTGGATGGTGGGCTCGAATTGAGTGAGTCGGGGATCATCAGTCGGGAGGCCCAAAGGGTTTGCAAAAGATGCTCGTCGTCGCTTCATCCAGTGACGATAATTCGCTGTTGACAAATTCTTGCCAATGATGGTTAAGTACAAACTCAGCCCGAACACGCAATGCGATCCAATACACTCTGAGGAGGCTGTGTGTTGGGGGTCGATCAAGCCATCATAAGCAGGGAACAATGTAACTAAATCATCAATCGATATGTTTTCAATGATTGATTCTGCCGCGATGAGTTCATTTCTGATTCTGTCCCATGATATATAATCTATGGTTTCCAGCATCGCTACAGCTACTGATAACGAGATACCGGGCACCGGTGCTGCGCACTTTTGAAGGTACGTTAACTCTTCGAAAAAATTCTTCTCGGTCTGTCCATCTGATCGTACAATATGATAAAATATGTTTGACACAAAGCAGGGGCGGCTGCTATGTCTACCTCACATGGTAAGTAGTTGTCAGAAACCGGTTTGACTATAGAGGCAGCTAGTTGTCTAGCACCAGAGCAAAGGGATACTGATGACATAATGGAGATTGTTTTTCCTTATGTTTGGGCTGATACTCTGTTCTCTTGTTATCCTTTATTGTTCATAGCTAGTAACTAAACTATCCATGAAATCATAGGGAACTTAAGATAAATAAGAAACCAAGAAAAGAAGGATGAGGAGGATGCATCATTAACACGCAGAATTTTTTCAGAAGTTGCAAAAGTCATCATATTTGAATTTTGGAGGGTAAAATTTTCGCACTTCTTTCTTCCTTGGCTAAGTCAGGGTTTTCCGAATGAGCTTTTTTGTTGGAGAAGGAATTCGGAATGCCGCACCCAGCTCTCTGACAAAGTTCTTCCGAAAATCAGGATCTTCCAGTGTCATCTTTAGCCACTTATTGCACACTTCGCCGCGAAAATCCGTTTGCTCTTCCTGAGTAAAAGCGGCACCCAAGTTGAACATACCCGCCGCATTTTCAAATGATCCACCAAAATTCACTGGAAACCTTTCCGTAACTTTTCTAACTTACTTCTAAAGCTATTTTAATAGCCCTTTCTCGAACATCCGTATGGGTTGTTGTAGTTGCATTTAGTCTTTGAGTCACCTTCAAGCTACCTTAAATGCTACATTAAAATATTGCGCTTTTCATTACTAGTTCAAGCACATGGTGCCTACATCGAAAATGATAGATTTTGGGAACTTGCGTAGCAAACCTTGCACATTTTAGTAGTCGCAGCATCCGTGCTAGCATTAGCATCCGTGCTTGCATCAGCATCTGCCGCAGCAGCGGCATTTGCTTTCTTTTCCCTGTATACTCTCTTTCTTACTCTCTCTCTTTCTTTTTTGGCTGCTGTTATTGGGTCCTTGAGAATCGGGGCGTAGTCTTTCATAACGGTCCGAGGTACAAGTGGGATCGAAGTTCCTGCGTCGAATGGTTTCCCGCGACCCGCCATACATAGCTAAGACGTTCTACCTAGAACGGTATGCCGCAACCCGCGGTACACACTTATCAACGGCGGCACCGGGGAAATAGTTGCACTCCAGTTCTTGAATAGATAAATGCGTTTCCTCACGGATTCTACATCTCCTCCGCACGCGTTTGGCGTGCTCCTGCGTTGTTGATTAAACCGAGAGATACCCGGAAACTATGACCGTAAATTTTATCGCATAAATCGGCTGCTCGATCCAAAATCGTGTTTGAGAGTTGAGGATGATTCTGTTTCGGCGAGTGTCGCTGAGAAAAGATAGAGACCAGTGGCGTGGCGTGCTTTGCGATGTATCGATTGATCTGCCATTTAAACCAATGGAAAAGGATCGATAGACAGGGTGTTCGCAACGAACACCTTAATAATCGATTCTTTACCATAGCTTCAAATGGAGAGATGTCGATAGTCGATCATTCACGCCACGCCACTGATGGAGACTGATCGTAGAGAGGGGGAAGGGCGCGCAAGAAATCTTAAGCGCCGATTTTATTTGATCAGAAGCTAAGGCTGTCTGAATTTGCCGCTCTTTTCAAATGTTCAAAATTTTAAATGACCACTAAACCTTAAACGTTCGAAATTGCGGCCATGATCTTTTTTACATAATAAACCATCGAATGCAATCGAAAATATCTAACACAATTATGTAGTCATTAAATTGGCGTACTTATATATCTTAGGTTTTCTTTTATTTTCTGGGTTTTATTTTAAAATTATTATTTTTATTTTGTTTAAGTCTTCATTGCCATTACAGATTTGCCGCTTTTATTTTCTATGGGTAAAAGGTAAAATTGGAATAGGAATATTAAATTTTCGGCGTTCTTCTTCATATCAAGAAAAAAATTCGTGAGATACTTTCCAGTTTTATTATGATCTGGAGCCGACGTTAACACCGTGTATTTCATCAATAATGAAAAGAACAGTATTTTACTCCATGCTGTCCTCGAAACAGACGGAACCTTAACTGATATGATCCTCACGCCTAAGCCAAGTTTCTAAGAACCATTCAATCGGAGGGCTCTCCTACTCGCGCTGCTAACTTACAAAAATGCATACAGAATTTTGTTTAGAATAGTTGGTCGGCATGATATTTCAGTAAGTTGGGAAAATTTGGGGCACGAAAACGAAACTGAGTTGATTTTTGCAGCCGTCCACAAAAGTGACATAAGAATTGTAGAATACTTCCTAAGGAGGAATGCATCCTTCATAGATCAATTTTGGAAACCGCCATTTCTCGATTTAGAATGCACTTTACTTCATTTAGCGGCTGCATTTGCGGATGAGGACATGATCGAATACCTACTGAAGCACGGTGCTAAAGTCGACTCTCTCGATGGGGATGGACAGACCCCCAGTTTTTTTGCAGTCATAATGGGGAACCGACGCACACTGAAATGTCTGATCGAAAATGGAGCCAATATATCTAATTACCTAGAACTGCCGTTTGGAGCCATTTTCGTGGGAGATCCTTTAATTCTAGAAATTCTTCTACTGCATGGTGCTCGTGTAGACACTTCTTTCGTAACAGCAAAGAATACTGGGCGGCAAGTAGTAAGCTAGGTACCGTTCTTGGGGATCATATGATGGTTGTCGAATGATCGATAACCATTACGTGGTATTATTCCTATTGAATCTGTTTGTTAGAAGTTTTTCTGAGAGGTTTCCACACAACTTGCAGGAACAGTTATTGAAGAAAAGGGATCTACTCCGGTTTAGTCGAGAAATAATTCTCCAAATTTAAGATAATATAATAAATTAATGTAATAAATATAATACAATAAATGTAATAAATATAATATAATAAATGTAATACAATAAATATAATATAATAAATAATATAATAAATTTAATTTAAGATATGCCTTAGCTAAAATTTCAACATCGAGTCTGCATTATAACTCCATTTCCCTTTGAAAGTCGAACTTATCATTTTCTTTTATCCTATCATCATACCACATGATGACAACCTCTCTTTCAGAAGAATTCATACCGTCGGGTGAATAGAATTTTAATGCAGGTTAACCTCCCTCCTACATACTGCTGATTTTCTGGAGAACTAAAGAGATGAAGAAAGTAACCTTTTCCTTTATCTTATCATCATACCACTTGATGAAAACCTCTCTTTCAGCAGAATTAGTATTATTGGGTGCATAGAATTTTATTTCAGGTAAACTTCCTACGTACTGCTGATGTTCCGGGGAAATAAATAGATGAGGAAAAGTAACCTTTTGCAACATCACCATCGATGCACATCATCTTAGGTAATTTCGAGAGAGGGGCAGCGAAAAAATTTAAGCTATCAATAAATTTTAAATTTCCGTACTTCATTGTCAGAGTTGTTGAACACTGACATACTAACATAATACTGACACAATAAACACAATACAAACACAATAACATAATACATTCATAATACTGACATTTTTCCAGCATTGAACTGAAACCATCTCGTGCAAGCAAAACTGAAAATCATATCCTTTTCCAGTGTGTGCCATGATAGTGACTGTTTTGAAAGGATGGAGGCTTCGTAAGTATTCTGAAAATTGACTTTTTGAGAAGGAATGTTTAAATCGACGTTTCAGAGTTGATCGAAGAAGACAAAATTAAGCGTAGCCTTACTCAGGCTCACATCCCGAACTATAAACATACCGCCCGCCATGAAACCACAAAGGGGTTTTAGAAGTAAAGGAGGAGACAAAGGCAAGATAGAAAAAAAGAACGAAAATGATTATGCAAGCTACTAGATTCTATTAGTACAGCTTAGTTAATTCAATACAAAAATACAAAACATACCTGAAGATACAAGGGAACACAAGAGACAATGCAAGAGACAATGGATCTCAGCGCCGCTGATCTTTCCTTGAGTGACGAGAGCCGGAGTGCGGCTGATCCGACCGGTGACTCTTTTGCCGGGGCTCAGCGGACTGATTATTGAAATTGATAGACAAAGCTATAGACAAAGAAGACATAGGGGGTATGGAGCGATCCTATCGGTTGAAATGTGTGGTTCTTATAGACTAAGGGAGAAAATGATAGACTAACTGTCGGGTTTCTCGTGGGTTGCCGTTAGTTAGTCTATTTCCTTCTGCCTTTGTCCATTGTAACCACCAGCTTCCACCAATAGGTTCCCTCCATATAGCTTTTGTCATCTTTGTCTATAGCTTTGTCTATCCATTTCAATAATCGGCCCGCTGGACGTCGCCCGCTGTGCTGGCTTCCGCGCCGTCTGCCCTCTTCCTGGTCTTCCTGATGTTGCCTCGCCGCATAGCGCGCGACCGACACGCCGCTATTTCCATCTTACGCACCGCATCCAGGGCGGCAGCGCTTTGGATGTTTCACGGATGTTGGGTCCAGTTGAGTCTTAGTTTGAGACAGAAATTAACATAGGCCCTTATGTAAGGGGGGGGAGAGAAAAAACAGCATTTTTTATTTCACAGAATAGAGTATAGAAGAGAATAGAAGAAGAGAAAGAGAGATAGAGTATAGAAGTCAAATACAGTGTAAGTTAGACTCGAAATACAGCACGAAACATAAAGTACAGCACGAGACGGTTGACTATTATATTCGATTTATTAGATTTAATCGATAGGAAACAAAAGGAAAAAAAAAAAATCGAGGGATTACAATATGCTCATACGCTTTTCTGCTTTTCGAAAATGGCGACGAGGATTTGCGTAACCTTATGAGCTTTCGCCGACGTATCGCTTAACAGGCACTTGACAATGATGCCGATAAAAAACAAGACTTCTGCCTTTAATAAATACATGGCGTCATCTTCGTTTAACGCTACTCGCTACGCTTCCTCGGCATTGGACATTGTATGGTACCTTCGTTTGACATTTCATAGTTTTGGACCTCCATATTTAAATTTTTTTGTATGCGGACAACTTAGTTTTTTCGTACATTAGTTGATTGGACTTGTGAATAATTGGACATACGACATTTTTGGACGTACAATTTTTGGACTTGAATGTTTTGGACATGTCATCTGGGAAGCCTTTGGATGGCGCCCTTCCGAGGTACTCCTCCAGAAGACTCTCCACCATCCAAACTGGAGTCTGGAGCTTGGCGTCGGCGACCTTGATGACCATTGTCCGCCGGGGGAACCCTGCAAGGACTGGGGACGCAGCGTGACGGACGGAGAGGCGATCGGGGAGAGGATCACGACAGGGGGAGACACAAGGTCGATGGGGGATCCGTACGCGGGAGGAGTTACGGCGGATCGGGGCATAGCCTCTGTTAGGTTAGTGGGCTGCTCGGCGAAGCCGTGGTTGTGGGAGAGCAGAGAACAACAATAACGAAGAAGAGGTCTCGTGGAACTTTGCGTACATTGTTCGAAATGAAATAAAAATAGTGCACAAAATAAAATTCAGCAAAAACTAAGAATTCTGTTAGGTTAGTCGGCTGCTCGGTGAAGCCGTGGTTGTTGGAGAGCAGAGAACAAAAATAACGAAGAAGTCTCGTGGAACTTTGCGTACATTGATCGAAATGAAATAAAAATAGTGCACAAAATAAAACTCAGCAAAACTAAGAATTTTGAAAAGGAGGAAAAGAAGCTCTCAATGTGCGTCACGCAACTTCCGGAAAAGGAATGTCCTTCTCCCAAAAATGACCGGTCCTCCTCTCTCCTAATGATTTTTAGGTTGATTTTTATAGTTTAGAAATGAAGGACAACATCTCTTCTACTAAATTATTTCTGGAATTTAGTATTGTTTTATTTTTTTTTTTTATTTCTTACTTATTTTTTTTCATATTTTTTAATTTTTCTTTTTTCGCAAATGTGAACTACGCCCCCCTCCCTGATGTAATGCCACTGCAGGAGGCGCTTGTTATGCTTCTGCGCGAACGTCGATCGTGGCGCTGTGCGCGGAGAGATTTGGAAGTGTGAAATTTGGAAAAGAAGCGGGAAGTAATTGGAAGTGTGAACAGCCTCTAGACGAAGGAGCAGAACATTCTTTAGACGAGAAGCAGGTGGGGTAGGTGAGAGGGATGACAGGGATGGGGACGACGAGGGTGGCGTCCTGATCGGCTCAGGGGTCGGCAAGAGGAGATCCTCCACATAATAAGAGTTAAGAATTCCAGGAGGAAGTTAAGAATTCTTTCCCTTTTAGAAGGTCCTCGAAAAAACTTGTCAAATACTTCGACTGGGCGGACGAAAGGAAGGCGAGGGAAGTTCTTCTGTTCTTGATGATGTATCTTTGATGATCAATAATGGTGTGAATCGCCTGGAAAGCATACAAAGGGATTATATTACTTTCCTTATAAGAAGGATTTTTGAACATTGTCAATCATTTTTAATTTCACGTCTGCAATATACAATTTTCATATAACCGTTTTTTTCCATTATCCATGTCTCACCTGCAAATCTTAAAGAATGAAATATTTTTAATAAAACGAGATGAAATTGTATACCTCACCTCTTCGAATTTAGATCTGGTACCCGTCGAGCGAACGAAGCACCGTTTACCGTCGAACATGCATCCTGCGTTCGTCGATAATTTCGGCAATATCAAGTCAAATACTTCTGCCGGGAGCATGGACCTCAGCGTTCTTCCACAAGTTACGTTTCGCAACTTTGCGTCGTATAAGTAAATCACCACAGTTTTTATCACTTCTCTTGTTGACTTTATCGGCCATACTTTAAATATTGAAATTTTTTTGTAAAACTTTTTCTTACCGATTTTTCCTAAAACTTGTCGATTGTACACTACAGCTGTTTCGGGTTTTCACCCATCGTCAGGTGATTTAAAACCAAAGGATCAGTCACTTATAAATTAGAAAAATTTTTAATCTCACTGTTTAAGAAACACACCCAATGGAAGGCAGAATACTCAATAAAAAATTCAACAGAATTAACAGAAAAGCTCAAGAAGGTACGCCTGCCTAACAATGCAAAATTAATATCCTTAGATGTAGAGAACCTATTCAATAATGTAGACGGGGCACAGCCGTGCTACAAACTAAAAACATCCTAGAGACACACTCAAAGTTTTCCAGAAAAGAAATATCAGAATTCTGTAAACTCCTCCAGTATACCACCACTAATAACTATTTTGAATACAACCAAACAACCTTCAAACTGAAAGAAGGACTACCTATGGGAGCGCCCATCTCCCCCCTGATGGCTGAAGTATTTATGGATGATATAGACCATAAAATAGTCACTTTAGAGAAATGGAGAAACAGAATTTTCAAATATTTCAGACTGGTAGACGACTCCTTTGGCATATGGTTAGGTTCTGAGAGAGAAGCTGAACAGTTTGTGAAGGAGCTCAATAACTTACACCCAAAAATCAAGTTTAAACTAGAGTTTGGTGGCAAGAAGTTGAACTACCTCGATTTAACCATTCAAATCAAGAACAACAAACTTAAATTCAGCATATACCGCAAACCTTGCTACACTGATGCAATAATACCAGAAAACTCATACCATAGTTGGCAACAGAAGATGGCAGGATTCCACAGTTTCCTTAATAGACTTATCAACATTCCTCTGTCAAAACAAGATTACAATAAAGAACTGAACACCATATTAGAAATTGCAATTAATAATGGATACAAGAAGGAAGACATCCTGAAAATCCTAATGAAGAAAAAGTCAAAACGCATAGACCAGAGACTGTACAACATAGTACCTGATAGAAATAAAAAATGGATATCAATCCCATACGTAGAAAAATTATCCCAGTCTATAACACAACTTGTAAAAAGTAAATATAACGTGACCTTCAACAACGACAAAAATCTAGGTGGCTTTCTCATAAATACTGGCAAAATAAATGAGAACCAAGACAGCTTAGAACAGAGTGGTATCTACAGAATAACATGTGAATGTGGCTCTCTTTATATAGGACAAACGGGCAGAAGTATTAAAACAAGGACCAAAGAACATCTAAACCATGCCAAAAACAAGAAATACGGCCACTCATCTCTGTCTGACCATCTAATTGATTCAAAACATCCTCTTGAAAAATGTGAAGTAAAGGTGATGAGAAAATGCAAAAAGGGCAAAAAAATGAACGTTTGTGAACAACTCGAAATAGATAGATTTAAGACCAAAGCCATCCTTAATTCTCAGACAGAAAGTACCATAACAACAGTGATTACCCCTCCCACACAGTTAAAAAAAAAATACACAAGCTTAAGTTTATACGGGAACTGGGTCAAATGATTTCACAAGCCTTGTGTCAGCGTAAAAACTCGCACACATCCCCGAGTATATACTTGAACAGATTTGTGTTAAAATAGTCCATACTTTGATATTCATACACATCATTGTAAATGTTTTTTAAACAATTTTTTCCACAATTTTTACTCGTGTTCCAGAAAAAAAAACCCAACCCTGTGAATAAACACACAAAAACACCGAAGTTTATTCCTAGTATTGTGTTTTTAGAAATAGTCATTGAGTTTGAATAAACTCGGAAGTTGTCGATTTATTCCTAAACTCAAGAGAAAAAAAATACAAAATTTGAGTATAAACGCTGATCATTTGTGTAAATTCAAGCGAGTTTTTTTTTCAGAAATATGCAAGGCTTGTGTAAATATTTGACCCAGTTCCCATATAAACTTAAACTTTAGTTTTTTTTTCACATCGTTGTGCAAATTCCACTGAGCACAATGGAAGAAGTTAGTGTCCCTCCAACAGTTATCAAAGAATTTCAAACATCACAAATTCGTATCATACTCATAAAAAAATCAAACAAGTTAGACTATAGAAACAAATCTTTGGATAGAAGATAGCACTACAATAGTAAAGGCGTTCTATATCTATCGAATGTTCAAGTGTTCAGGAAGCAATTAAATAAATATTCACCATAATCTTGAGATTTATTTATTCAACAGTGCATACATAGATGCCGCCAAATGACGGCTATGATGCATGTCAAAAAGCAGGCTGTGTTAAAAGATTAAGAAGAACAATCACCTATAAGAACTCTTTTGAATCTTATGCATTTCCTACTAAACAGAACGTTTTCAATTGATAGAAAATTGCTACTAAGTTACCTTCACGAGGTAGATCCTTAAAATCATTAGGAAGAGAATTATACATCTGTACACAGATAAAACGTGTCCGAAAAATTTCTAGGTTCCGTCCGGATGTACGCTTCTCCAAACTCGACAGTGTTGCCATGTGGCTACACTGTTAGAAATTTTAGAAGATTCCGGGGTGAGAATCACTCTTACTTCGCCTCTATTTTGCCCATGGAAAAATCGAGTGAAAATACGAACGAGTGACCGACGGCGCGGAGGGAACAACACTCCTGAACTCGGCGTGTAATGCACCCCGACCACAGGGTGCTAATCACCACACAAAGGAGTGATTTCAGGAGAGGTGAGGGGAGGCTCGAGGAAGGGGCAATATGCTGCTACAAGCAGGGATTTAGAGCTGAGGTTTGAGGGAGCATCATAAACGGAGCCGCATCGGCGCGCGAGGCGGAGGCCCGGCGCGGACTTTCATGCCGCTTCGATCAGTGCGCCGGGGGAGCGCATATGCCGTTGAGGCGGCTTCACCTGGTGAAGCCGACTCCCGGCTCCTTTTCTGATGCTGCATCAGTTTTGATGCTGAGTCCAGCATCAAAATTAGCGGCTTCAATTAGCAGACGCGTCGGACGCCAGCGCCCCGGGCCCGGCTGCCGGTCGGCTAACACCCTTCCTCGGCGTCCACTTCTTAGAACTTCTCGGCGAGGCGTGGGCCGCCGCCAAGACAAAGGGGTGTTCCGCGAATTCATCGCCGAGTCCGAGGGTCGCGGTCTTCTGGGACAGCCCCGTCGGTAATTAAGCTGGGTGGCGGGTCCGAAAATTGAGGCCGTATCGGGCCGCAAGCCGACGGTCCGGCCTCAGAGGCTGAGGCCCATGTTGGTCCCTGAGCCAGCATCAAACCTCAGCATCAGCGCTTGAGGCTGGCTCGGTCGGCTCTCCAGCATCGGGCTTCAATGCCCGAAGCCGGCGGCCGGCAGGTTGAGCGCATCAGGCTCGGAGCCGTATGCCCGAACGGCCGCTACCTGGGCATACGGCATTGATGCTGAAGCTACGAGTCGATGCTGTACAGCATAACCTCATGAGGCGCCTCAAATGCCTGGCTACAAGAATTCACGCGACGCTACCGCGCAGGGTTTCAAAATTTCACGAAATCACGCCGATAGCGCTATCTGTCAATTAATGACTGAACTGCTTTCTACGACATACTCAGCGCACGCTGTCAAATAGACATGGAAGTTCTTGCCATGAACATTAGTTACGGGTTTCTACAAGTTTTATCACAATTGAAATTCGGATTACCTTAGTAATGACAACATTAACCATTTACCTTAGATCCTGCGACGATTTTTAGCGTAAAATTCCGAGCGCTCCCGTGTGGATTTGGACCCGAGCCGCGTTGGTGTTTGTGCAGTAGTGCGCGCAATGGCGCACTCTCTGCTCGGGGTGAAAATCACTCCAGGTAAAAGTGGGGAGTTAACAACTGATTCATTGCAGCGACATTGTCTCGCTATCGCGGCAATTCACTTTCATGGAGAGTTCCGAACTCCTAGACGGAGTGATTTTCACTGCGCATCTCAGGTCACTCCGCATTTCACTCCGGGTTTCCCGAAAGATTTTTAACAGTGTATGCTAGTTGTTCATTCGTCTTTCCATTCGTAATCACTATAAATCACTGAGTATAAGGCAGCGGAGCCTTTTCGTAACGATGCTATCGTTCAAACACAATAAGTATATCACGCAATGGAATGCTTAATACGTTAAAAATATACAACGGAAGAACACTCGACCTGGGTTGCACAATTCACTTGGACATGGTCTCGCGGATCGCGCACGCTCTAACTGAGGATCATGGGTATCTGCGTTGCGAGACGGGGACTTACTGCGCATGCGTGAACCAAAATATATACACAACCACTGTGTTTTTACACACGAACAATGAGCATTAACACACAGAGCTGTTAATTTGTGCACAAACTCGTGCACTTTCATATATTTGTAGTGTGTTTCTTTACATCATTTCAGAACTTAATCATACTAGTAGAGTATTTTTTTCTCCCAATTGGTTAATTTATTTTAACACACAGAGGTTCTGGTGCCCAACCGTTTTGAGTTTTTTTTCTCGAGATCGCCTGTGTTTTATTTCTCTTTGCACCATGATGTTTTAGTCTACGAGTGTGCAAAACAACACCGACGTAAGAATATTTTCTTAGGACCGTAAAAACATTCTCTCTCGTTAATGAAAAGAAACACAGAGTAGTGATATTATTGTGCATCTTTTCTTAAGAGCTCAGAATATGTTGCAAGTGTTGTGTTTTTATTTTGAAAACACAAAGTTCTACGATTTCACTCAGTCAGAAGAGCCCTTGAGTAATTTTTGTAAGCATTTTTTTGTTATTTGTGTTTATTCATCGAGATTGTGCACTTTTTCTCCACCTCGAGTATTTTTACTCCAAGATTTTCAGAAGAAGTACACTGAAATTTCTAAAAACAACTACACAATAATACACAAGCCCATTTTTTTTTAACTGTGCACCTTGATGGACTACTACGTGATAACAGGGAGTGAGGAAGAATGCCAGGGTTATCAGTCTCGTCACGAACGCGAACGCGGACGCGGACATCGAACCACTCGCGATCGCGAAAACGTACCGTAAAAAATTTTAGTTTTTATATTTTTAAATCACCTGACGATGGGTGAAAACCCGAAACAGCTGTAGTGTACAATCGACAAGTTTCAGGAAAAATCGGTAAGAAAAAGTTTTACAAAAAAATTTCAATATCACCACAGTTTCTTCGTCCACCTGAACGTTTATTTTGGGATAGTTTGTCTGCGGGACAACCACGTCGGCAGTATGCTTGCCTTTCCAGAGGGTTGTGAACGGTCTCTTTTTTTCGGTCCTTTAATTTATTTAACACGGTTCCCATCACCGCCATCATCGTCCGAGAAGTTCGTAGGTTCCTATGATGATTCTCGGTGCAATTCTGCGGTTGGATGTGTAACCTTCCAAAATTCAAAGAAACGATTCTTACTTATTATAGACAGAGATAGTATCACCGGAAAACCAATCGAAGAATGATTTTTCTTAATTTATGTTTCCTTAAAAAATATTAGGAGTAGTTAAGTGAGAAAAACTTGTAAAAAAAGAAATAAATAAAATTGAGAACTTCTAGCCAAGACATTATTATTGTGACGGCCATCCTGTCATGATCATTCGCCTCGGCTTTTCCTGTCAAGACTAAAAATCCGAAAAAAATACTTAACACTGTATCTCTTATATAGCGTTATAGCGTTATAGCGTATAGCGTTATAGCGTTACTGGTGTGGGCTGGTGGAGGGCCGGTCCAGGTCCGTCGACCGCCGACTGATCCGGCGCTGCGGCTGAGGCAGCTGCCCGGTGGCTGCTGGTGTAAAAGGCATCATGAAAGGCGTTGAAATGGCGTGCCGTAATTATTGAAGAAGGCGTCCTGATATCTCATAGGGAGATATCAGAGTCGAACTGGTCGCCCTTTTCTGGGGAGCCGAGTAACAGTCGCTCCGTTTCCACGTCCCAGTGCAGGAGGTCGTCCAAGTCCGGGAAACGGGTCGGAGCAGGTGAGGTCTCCTCACAAGAGAGGTCTCCTCACAAGAAAGGTCTCCTCACAAGAAAGGTCTCCTCACAAGAAGGTCTCCTCATAAGAAGGTCTCCTCACAAGAGGAACTATACCTCGGCAGAGAACCGGTAGAGGTGGTGGCACCGCTGTAATATTATGCCGCAATATTTGCCGACTACTTACAATATTATGCTCACGGACGCTCTTTCCGGCTCTTTGGTTTCGGAAAAAAACGAGTAAACATTATATTAGTTTAATACGATGGCTCGGATAAAATATAATTCTTCCATGATACCTGTTATATAATGCGTACATCGCTTATAATATATTCGCCCATGTTTAACACTACCCATTGTACAAGTTAAAAAGTCGGTAATATTGGGCGGATCCATTTTCTAATTTAGAGAACCGATGGTAAACTAAATGGAATTATATATTTTACGCATGTCCGGCAATAGTATGTATCGAATGAACGATGGATTTTATCTATTCATCACTGCAGGGGACCTACGAAAACCACCGACACCATCTCTGCTGATCGCTTCAGATGAAATTGCTTGTACGCAATCATGCTGTTGTGTATCGTGCGTGACATTTTTGTGATACTACCTATATAAAAATGTGCCCGAACATCCAGGGGCGGGTCCCGTAACACTCGAAACTCGTACACATTGGGTAGATGGTTCTCCTAAAATTATTGACACATATATAGATTGTTCTCTGTTTCTTTTTACATGTTGTGATAAAGTTGAGGAAATTATAACCGAGGAACTTAGGATGAAACTCGAAAGTAACAACAACCTGCATACCCTCTGTTATAATGTCTTACATCGATATTGATGTTACTCGAGTATACGTCACGTAGATAAATTTCTGTGTAAATATGTTGAGGGTAACTTCTTCTTTTACAAGGAGAACAACTCTTACAATTGATTGTCAGAAAATCGTGAAGCGTTTTCTCCGTCGATTTCTGGGAAAAGTAACTATATAATAAATAATGTTGGCATCCAAAATTTTGGGACCAGAATCCGTATAAAATAAGTAGCTCGTTATTACATATCACGGATACGATATCTTTATTGTCAATCTTTTTCATCATATTGAAATAATCATTATTGCCGGACGATAATAAAATAGAATCTCCGATCATGGATGTAGCCCGACAACATCTCCCTATCTCTTGGACAAATTCAATCAGAGAAGCGGCAGAAGAGTACCCAACATGAATAACAGCAGTTAACAACTTATTGTTAATTCCTAAACTTAGTGCCGATGTTGCTATCATAACTGGAGGAGTCCCCGCGTTCCAACGGAGAACCCTATCCTTCTTTACCACCGGACTAAGTTTCGAATGATAAAAATAGCATTCGATCCCTTTGTCCTGCAACTTAAGACAAAATGACTCGACGCCTAGCCTATTATTTAGAAATACAATAATAACTCTATCCTTTAGGTACTTCTGCAAGAATTCCGTAATAAAGAAGTCGATAAATTTATCGGGAATATGAGCTATAGCACTGAAATCCGTGGACTCTCCTGTTTCAGGGAGGATGTTGGAATCGAAACAAGAAAACGTCACAGATGGTTTCAATACTACGAAATCAAATACCAGTAATTTTTCTATATTTAGAATGCGTCAATGGTGCGTGAAAATAATAAGGAAAAGTAGCGGAACACAGAACGAATGAAACATTCTGCAAAGAGCTTAGCTTTCGCAAGAAAATAGGGTATACAGTCCTGAACCCCAAACCCCACGTAGGAATTACATGCACTTCATCTATTATCACGTTCAAATTTCGAACCCTGCCAAACATATTAACTATGAAGTTCGCGACACCAGTATCATAAAACAACTTTTCGGGTGTGGTTATTAAGACAAACGGTCTTTTCGACAATAAACATCGCTTTACGCTTAGAATAAATATTTCATCCGTTAACGGTTCTTCTCTTAAGTTGATGACAAAGAAATTAGACTCGCGAAAAGTTCTGATTTGCTCCTCCAACAAAGAAATAAGAGGGGATACAAGTAACACGGAGGATGAACAAAATCGTCTGCACAATGCCTTTTTCTTTTCTTGTCTTGGGTCCGACAAGTGCCCGGCGCGGACCCAAATCTCAAAGCATCCCGGCCCGATGCAATGAGGGGGACGGAAGGGCGGCGGGAGGGCTGATCGGTCGGACGGGAGACGGCAACTCCGGGCGGACACCGGGGGACTCCGCACGCGGCACAGCGTCCGCGAACTGCTCAGGGACGGGCTCCGCCTCGGCCGCCGGGGGCGCGGACCCCTCGCTTGCCCGGGGCGAACCCGGGAAGCGTAGCCGCCCGTGATGCTCCATGGCCGCCCGCAATCCCTGACGGCCACAGGGCGCACGGGCCACCTTGGGCGCCGCGCCCTCGCCGGCCTCGGCGGGGCACGCCCGCTTGCGCACGGCTCTGGACTCGCACGGCTCTGAAGGGGTCGGGACTGCCAGGAAGGGCGCCAGGTCTGAGACGGGAGGGTGACCCAGACCCTCGTGGAGGAGGGTGTGGTGCCTCGCGCTCATCCCCAGCGCCCAGCACTTCAGGCAGTCCCGAGGGCTCTGGCAAATGACAACGGGGTGATCGCCCAGGCAGTTGAGGCAGCGCCCCAACTCCTGGACGTAAGCTACTCGACCTACGGGAGACAAGCCGGTGAGCCAGCCGCAGGCGAACACACTGTGAGCATTTCGGCACAGGGTGCACCAGGGCGTCCGACCACGACTGGCCACCGCCAAGGGTCGGGGGATCTCGGACCAGAATCCCGGGGAACGTGCGGACAGCGGTCCCCCCCCCCCCCCGACCCCACACTGAAGGCGCTGGAGTTGCCGACGGTCCAGTCCTCTTCGGACGAGACCGGCGACAACGACCACTCCTCAGGCGGGGCCGGGACGGGCCCCTGCTCGCCGGCCGCACAGACCCCGGAAGAGGACGAGGGAAGTCCCAAGAGAACGGCGGGGGACCGGGAGGACACGGCGACGGACGAAGGGTGGGAGGAGGGTTCGCGGGGGGCTGAGAACTACGGGAGCGGGAGGAGCGAGGAGGACGATAACGAGGGGGCGCGGCGGGGGTGGAAGACTGAGATACGACGGGGGGGGGCGACGGAGAGACTGAGAGAACGGAGGGGGGGCACACGGAGGACTGAGAAACGGAGGGGGGGCACACGGAGGACTGAGAAACGGAGGGGGGGCACACGGAGGACTGAGAAACGGAGGGGGGGCACACGGAGGACTGAGAAACTGGAGGGGGGGCACACGGAGGACTGAGAAACGGAGGGGGGCTGAGACTAACGGGGGGGCAACTGCGAACGGAGAAACTGCGGAGGGGCTGGGCAACGGAGGAAGAGGCAACTGAGGGGTAAACACGGGGGGCTGGGCAACGGAGGAAGAGGCAACTGAGGGGTACACAGGGGGCTGGGCGACGGCGGAAGAGGCAACTGAGGGGTACACAGGGGGCTGGGCGACGGCGAACGGAGCAACGGAAGGGGCCAAGGTAGGGACGGCAACCGAGGGCAACACCGTCCGACCCGCCGACGGGACCGCCGGGGAGGTGAACGGGGGGCCCTGGTGTACCCGCCAGTCCCCCTCGCCGTCCGGAACGAGGAAGATTGGGATAAACCGCACGGACGACGGGGAGGGCTGGAGGGACACCTGTGACGAGGGGGCTGCAGGGCGAAAACCGGGGGCGGAGGCTAAAGGGGCAAATCCGGGCGGGGGCCGAGAAAAATCCGGAGTTAGACCAAGATCAGGGGGGAGATACGGGGGAGCGGGGCGGAGCGGGATAGCCGGAAGACCTGGGGGTGGAGACAGCGGGCGAGAGCCAGAGGCACGAGAAGAGCGAGAATCCATTTTCTTAGAACGAATCTGAAATAAACAACCAAACGGAATCACCACCTCGCCTGGAACAACTTCTTCGGAAAAATCATCATTCCCCTCGGAGAAATGATGAGCGATCAAGATACAGAACAGACTTAAACAAAATAAGTAAAAAGTAAAGAAAAAAAACACTTGAGAACGCGGACGTGAGCCGAGCACGATCTTGAAGTTTACATTTACACCGATGCAAAGATTACAGAAAAAAATAGGAAAGAATCCAAGGAACTCAGAATCCGCGTTACGGCTTACGGGCGTGACGGCAAAATTCACGGATTTCAAACATAAAGGACACGGGATCAAAATTACAGTACGGACAGAGATACGTTAAACATGAGAAAAGAAAACCTGGAAAGCGGTAAACACAGACATCCGAACAACTACCTAACGGAAAATACGCAACTAAACATCGGAAAAGTACACGAAGGAAGAAAGAAAAAAAAAGGGGGGTTGTTTTGAAACGGGGGGGGGGGGGGGAGACACGACGGAAAACTCAGAGTTGAAGCGCTTATTCCTGCTCGGGGAGCGGGAATAATTTGTGGACGGGCCGTTTCAGAACAGAGCCATTGGCAGTTCTTACTTCAGCGCAACGCACTACCCCGTCCTGACCCGGGAAAACTGCAACGACTCGGCCCATTTTCCAGACTTGGGGGGGGGGGGGGCATCCGGATCGTTGATAATTACGATCTTTCCGACGACAAGGTTAGGATGGTCTTTGAACCATTTTTTCCTGGAGTGAAGTGAAATCAGATATTCTTCCCTCCAACGTTTCCAAAATTCTTGCGTCATAAGTTCCACCAACGACCAATGTTGGACACGGTTGAACTCTCTGGGGTCTATGGCCGGCTGAGCGATGCAACGCAAGGGTCGCCCAGTCAAAAAATGCCCTGGGGTTAACGGATTCAAATCATTCGGATCGGATGAGCGGGGTGACAGGGGACGCGAATTGAGAATCGCTTCAACTCGGCAACAGAGGGTCTCGAATTCGGGTCGCAGGAGAGTACGCAAGTAGATCTCGCGCTTGAGGAGATATTTGGCGGACTTGACGGCTGATTCCCACAGACCGCCCATGTGAGGGGCGCCTGGCGGGTTAGTCATAAAACGTACATTATATTCTCGGGAAAACTCAGTAATTCTCGGGTGTTTCAGGTCGATATTTTCTGCGAACAAATTATCCGCGCCAACAAAATTGGTGCCGCAATCTGAATAAATTGTGTTGGGTACATTACGGCGCGATGTGAAACGATGCAATGCCGCTATGAACTCCTCAGTCGAGAGATCCCCGGCGACCTCTATATGGACAGCTTTCGTCGTGAAACACACAAAAATTGCCAGATACAACTTCAAATTGGGAGCAAATTTCATAAAAGACTCTTTCACCAAGAAAGGGCCGCAATAATCTACCCCGCAGTGCCAAAATGGCGGATTAGGAATGACGCGGGGGTAGGAAGATCGCCCATCAACGGAGCTTGATTCGTGGGCTTGAAACGGAAGCAACGGATACACTCGTGGACTACTTTGCGGATCAGGCGTCGCCCAGCGACGATCCAAAATCGTTGGCTTATCAAGGAATGCAAGGCGGTCGGCGCTGGGTGCAAAGTAGAAAAATGATAATGTTTCACGATCAGTGACGTCACTGGATGACGCGATGACAATACAGCGGGATGAATAAACTCAAAGGCGGCTGCCGCGCGCTGCAAGCGTCCGCCTACGCGCAGAACGCCTTCCGGGTCTAGAAACGGGGTCAAATATCTCAGGGGTTTGGCACAGATTTCGCCCGCTTTTACTCGAGCGATGTCTTCGGAAAATGCATCATTTTGGATGATCTTAATAATCCAAATTTCAGCAGCGGCAAATTATTCCAGTGAAAGCGGACCTTTCAACTTCTCTCGGGTGGGGTGCGCGTTATGACGCCATCTCAAGATGCGGGCAAACACGCCCAAAGTACGGCGCCATGTGGAATAAACAGGAATGGAGGAACGAGGGGGGGCCGCGGCTACCACGATCGCGTCGGGGATCTGTGATTTTAACTGTGAAATTAACTGTGTGGATCTATATATTAGAAATGAAAGAAGGAACAGTAAGGAAGTAACGTGTTGTCTATTTACCTATTAGGAAGTGGTGAAGGTGAGACGTTTGGAGCAGTGGCATCGCGAGAACTTTCGTTTTGACGGGGTGCCGGTGAGCCGTCAACCGGATGGTTGTCACTCGATACTTGTAAATTTACAAAAATTCCGTCCGAGGAGTCATCTGACAGAAGGTGATCCGCCCCTGTGTTTGTGGCACTCGACGACAAACCGGGTATCTGAGTTAAGCTGCGATTGAATAAGAATCACATATTAGAATGACAACAGCTCAGGTTAAGTTATATGCTAAGAACTACTGTATCTAAGTGAGATATACTTCAAATCGATCCACGAATAAAATTGTTGCAAACTTACATATTCGGGTCTCCTGCAGCCTGAGATAGCCGAGAAGCAACATGGGAGGACTCCTCAACGACGTCTCCAGTCGGCGATGACTCTCTAGAATTTCTGGGGGACAATGCTTCCGAGTACGATCCTCTGGGTGACGATGCAGAATATTGTCCGAGGTTCCTGTCGCGAAAATGAAATTAAATATAATTAGATAGAAGTCCACACTGTAAAATTATGTTTCACTAATTACGTTACTCGCACGAAGGTTGGTTGTCAGATCCCGGGTAATAACCCGGAATGTTTGTAACAGCTCACTCTTGACGCGTAAATAAATCCCATGATCATTAACACAAACATATTATTGTGGATTAATGTAGTTAAGTACGGATTCAGTCTTAAATTAGCGGTTCCCACTATGAATAGTTAAATTTACCATTATATTAAATTTAAAAATAAAAAATTCAGTGTTATTTTAAATTTATAATCACGACTGGTCGGTTACTACCGCTCCTAATATGACCTTTACTTGTATCCGGACCCCCGATTGCTGCATTACCCGACCACTGGAAATTTAAATATGAAGTGGCAACATCGCTTATAAGAAATGATGTTGATTACGATATACGATCGTCGTAGCAGATCCCTTGTAACATTCCTAACGAAATAGCGCAAAATATAAAACGAGAGCGTTGCTTATACGCAACTAAGTCGATTATGATAGGCGATTTTCGTAACTGTTCGATTACAACGCTACATACGAAAAACGGGAAAAATTTCGTATTATGAATGTGGAAAAAAAAAAAAAAAAAAAGGTAGCTGATATAATTTTCCAAATTACCCCTTGGGTGTCGGGTTATCACGAGCTTCCTCTGGATCTTCAATTTTTGTACTGGACCCGCTCGAAGAGATCCTTTGTTGACGAGACGAGCGCGAGATAGCTCCACGAGCACCAGTAGACGATCGGGTTGCCAACGGCGTAGAAGATCGGTTTGACGATTGTACAGTAGAACTGCAACAACATATCAGAAATACAAACTATTATAATATCTCGTATTATAAATTTTTAGTGCGAATACCACACATAGTCAATATAAACTAAAAAAAAAAAAACTCCACACACGCATAATCATACCAACAACTATCCTCCTATATTATACCTATATATTTGTACCGGTATATTTGTCTCCTATGGTCGCTCCTACATATATCTGTCATTCATCACCTTATTTTCCCTGTTATCCTTTCCCTTTTTCTTTATAGTATAATTACGTTCATAAAATGTGGTGACCCCGCCGTGATCTCTACGAGATTTCATAATGAATCTACATATTAGAACTTAATTCTCAGCTGAAATAACGCCGACCGCCCGATAGCGCTCGTCCGGATATTACACACCAACACTGGGGGGGGGGGGGGGGGAACACATTGGATCTAGAGTCCAGACTCTTAAAAACATCGGTAAGAAAAAATACTCTTGATTCAATCAGATTTAAGCTTAAATCAAGAACCAAGCCTCTTAATTTGAGCGGATTTCCTTTTGATTAAAGCCTAAATCTGATTGAATCAAGAGTCAATCTTCTTGTCAATGTTTTCAAGAGTCTGGACTCTAGATCCATTGTTTTTTTTTTTTTTTTTCAGTGAAGGTAAATCTCACGGAGGAGGGTGAAGAAATTCTCTGTGTCTGCGGTGTCAATCGTAACATAGATGGAATCAACAACGGGATAGGGAGTGGATAATTGGTTAGAGCTGTCTTCGATGTAGCCAGAGCGTGCAGGAGTGGGACGGCGGTGAAACAGGATTGCGCGAATGCGTAACATTAGGAATACGCTAATGGTGTGCGAAATATTTATATTTCTCTGTCACAAGTGGTAACATTCCTAATAGCCAGCCAAAAATCAGAGTGAAGTGAGTGTCTCAGATAATTCTCAGCAAGAAAGTAATCGCGGTCTTTCATCACGAAGGAAGAAGAACGCGTCGCATGCTTACAAAATAAACGGGCGGGTTTGAAAAATTAATCGTTCTTTTATATTCTTTTTTCTTTTTCCTTTTTTAATTTTTTTTGAAACACTTAAATACGTGGCTCACAGACTGAAATACAATGATGCCAATAAGGAATGTACAGTAAAAAAGAGCTCCTGATAAGAGAGATTCAAATATTCGGGCGAGTCTGCTGCGTTGACGCCACATGAATAAAATTAACAGAAATACCGTCTTTGCCATTCGCGCAATCCTTGCCAAAAAAAAAAGCATCAGCGATGATTCAAAATTTTGCAAGTATGACTCATTATTGTCGGTAAACTATGATAGAAACAGAAAGCAGGTGGAGAATGTCGAAGCGATGTTCTAGTTTTGTTCCGCTGCCAGCACCGCGTAGGCGCGGTGAGACCGAGCCGTCACCACAGTGCAGAACGCCTTCAATCTAGCAAGCTGCAGTGTGGACATCCCCCGTGGTGAAATAGTTGTATCAATAGCGCCTTCCACGATTGGAGTCAAATATTGATGACCGATCGGTCTCTGTGTCGTTCGCGCAATCCTTCTAAAAAAAAACAAGAAGAAAAAATCCAACATGAGTATGTTGGAAAAGCGTGCCGAATAACTGAAATGTTGGACAAATACCTCTTATTTTCACGTCTTTGCTTTTTGCATCAATTGGTACTTTTTGCTAAATTTGGGAGAAAATATTGATTCATGAACGTTGAATGTAAATTAATTTTAAAGATTCCGTCCAATTATCTTGATTTTAAGCTGATATGCGGCATTTGCGCACGACCGTGATTTGGGCGAACTGCCGTGCATCGAAATCGCGTTCAGTTAATCTCTTTGGATTTCGAACTGTAACTTCTCTCCTATTCGGCCGATTTGTACAAATGAGGTCTCTTTTTATTTGTACTTTAACGGAAAGTAAGGAAAAACTCGCTAAATAGACGGAAAACAATTTTTGAGAAAATTTGGTGGATCCTGGCATCACGGTGAATGGTTAATCGGTTAATCGCCTCGCCGTCTTTTATTGCCTTGCTCGAAACCGGACACCCAAAGCTATATCGCGAGATAACTGTAGTGGTTTTAGTGGATTTCGGCAGGGGCCATGGTTAGTACATAGTATAATGAGTCACGAGGCTCATCACAGATTGCACTTACAGTGCAAGACGCTCATTGGCAATAGAGTTTTGGCGGGAAAGAAGGTTCTAGAGTTGAGTCCTCCGAGCGTAAGAGAGCTCCTATGAGGTTTCTGTCAAATTGAATAATACGGTTTTGACAGAAAAATGTTCTCAAGGGTTTCCAATTAGCAGTTCATTAGATTATTTGGTAAAAGACCATCAGGGCTTGACAGTGTAATGGTTCAAAGACAAAGAAACGGGTGCGAGGAAAAAAGTATTTGGACGACCCGTTGAATAGCATTGGTTGATCTGTGTGCTGTACTATGGTACATCCGAGTGATTTCAAAAAGCGAGCCCTACTGGCACGCTTCAAAGGTACCTAATCCCCTCAATTCGCGCATTCCTATCGTAGCCTGGAGCGGATGGGTGGCTCGAACAGTGTCTCGGAGTACGACTATACCTTACCTCTCCTCGCAGGCTGGGGTGCAGTAACCTCCTCCACAGGTGGACGTTACGTTTAAACCGATTCGCTAGACGTCGTAGGAGTAGCAGGTTGAACTACAGGATCAGCCAATAGGAAGTTTTTTCCCCAGTGGGAGGTTTTCCCTTTGTTAACACATCTGCTGGATTTTTTGCTGACGGGACGTAGTGCCAATCCCGCATTTTTGATAATGAATGAATTTCAGTAACTCTTTTTGCATCATATTTGTCTTTATTTTCAATTGAGGATGCAACCCATGAGAGTACAATTACTGAATCAGACCAACAGAATATTTTATCCTTTAAGTTAAAGACTTTTACGTTTAAAGTTTCCCGAACTTTTGCAATCGATTGTGCTAGTAGCACAGCACCACGCAGCTCTAATCGTGGTATTGTTGTGTACGTTAGAGGCGCTATTCCAGATTTTGAACACACAAGATCAGAAGCGTTGCTGTTTTTCCATTTCTCGAAACTGTATGCCCCAAACGCTCTGGGAGAAGCATCACAGGGCAATTAGTATTACATTTTCGTAATTCAACACGATATTCTCTTAAAACAGTGTCAACTTTATTTATTGATTTCGTCCCAATTGCTATCTTCACAAAACTGTCAAGATAGTCGTCGATAGATTGTAATGGGGGGGGGGGGGGGATGAAATAATCCAACGCTCGTAGTCAAACGGTAGAGCTGATCTATATCTCGATACAAAATACAACGGTATACACAAGATGCACTGGCTAGATGCTCCTATACTCGCTGCCTCGAAGATACGAATGAATCCGCCGCGAATCTCGAGAACATACATCTCGTAGCAGCCGATCGAGCGATGACGTCGAAGACGTGATTGCGAGATAAATCGGCGCTCCGAGACGGATACAATAAACATCCAAATGCTCGTCTGAGCCTGCACTTGCGAAATCGATGGCTTTCGGCCCGAATGAGCTAGAAAGCATAATGGAATGTGGCCCTAAAACGTAAGTGATATGGCCCCATTCTATTACAAGATTTTTCTTTAATTCTCACCGCAGCTTTCGGAGAGTCGCGGCAGCAGTCGACACCAGACCAGGGTGGCATGAAACGTAAGGGGCAAGAAATGAAAGATCGGAAATTTCAGTGATATATTTTCAATTTTCGGAGGGACTCGACTTCGTAACCCGCACTTAACACACCATTCAAGAAGAAATTCACTATTCTGTCATTTTGCGAAACATGAAGAGGAACCAGTAATTCTGAATATCTTTCAAAAATCTCCGAACTTACACGAAATATTTCACGTGAAATTTCAACATTTTATTTTTCATAACATTTTGCCATCCTGGTCGACACCCTGCCCGTCAAGACGGTACGTGCCGGATTCCTCAGTGTACTCCTTTCTAAACTCAAGTGTATTCTGCCATGCTCAGGAAAAACGCCGTATGAGCCTTTTAAATCAAGTTTTGAGACCATGCTCAGAAAACGCGTATGAGCTTTTAAACTCATGTTTCTGCCATGCTCAGGAAAAACGCCGTATGAGCCATTTCTAAACTCTAAAAACTTTGCCATTTTATTTCGGTAACTCTACCACAGTCGATAATAAATATTGGCGTTTTTACCAAGGTCCAGTAAAATTACCGAAAAAGTTCAATAGAATTCACGAAGATTTCGCGGTGAATTACAAATTCCATAAATGGTAATTTTCTCAAGAAAAAGACTGGGATCAAATACAACCCTGAATTCTTGGTTATTTTACCCTTCTCTCAGTAAATACACCGTGATTTTTTTTTTCAGTGCACTATCTCGCTGTCATCCTACACTGGACCACTAGACGGTCGTGCTAATGAAAAACGCCGTATGAACCTTCAGGCGTTTCCAAATTGTCTTTGATAAAACACGAATTCCCTTGTCAACTCATGAATATTTTTCTTTCAAGTTTTCAGAAAATCTTGTTTGTTTTTTGATCTAAAGTTCCTGAAAATTTGAAACAGTAAAAATACCGTTTTTTAGGTAAGCTTACCAGTCTGTCTTGGTAAAATTACCAATAATCGGTAAAATAAAGTGAGATGGCATAGGTACCAACGGACCTTGGTAAAAACGCCGAGAATTTTTTTCTAGTGTGTATGTTGGAGTTGTGGGATAATCTAAGCGGGGCCGTTTGTTGATCTGTGCAGGTCTAAGATGTCGAATCAAGGAGAGCCCCTCGCTGATGGGGCGGCACCTCTCCAAGTCGGCCTCGGAGCTGAGCCACCGCGGGGACGTCCGGCTGGAGACGGCCCGCGCCGCCGAGCGAGAGCGCAGCACCCCCTCCGCAGCCCATCACCTCTCCGTCATCCAGAAGACACACTCCTTCTTCACCTCCTTGAAGGTTTGAGTTTCACATTTTTAAAGACGTGTCTCTCTTGAAATCTAGGAAGGCCCCAAGGAGTCCACGTTGATATGAAACCATGGTGTCTAGTTCTTTAAAAACCGGGATTCATCAGGGAATGAGAATTTACCGGGAAAATCAGGTAATCTGTTCGAGAAACCGGGGAAATCAAAGAATTTGTTCCAGAAACCGGGGAAATCAAAGAATTTGTTCCAGTAACCGGGAAAATCAGGGAATTTGTTCCAGCAACCGGGAATAATGTAGAAGCTTTCATTGACCAGATAATATCAACACCAAGAACATTTTTGAATTAAAATTTTGAACGTGCGCTAAAGAAATGGCTGTAAGATTAGTTCAAATCTATATTCATATTTGAAACCACTACCTCTCCGTCATCCAGAAGACCCACTCCTTCTTCACGTCCGTGAAGGTTCCAGTTTCTTATTTTTAAAGACGTGTTTCTCTTTAAATCCAGGAAGGCCCCAAGGAGTCCACGTTGATATGAAACCATGGTGTCTAGTTTGTTAAGAACCGGGATTCATCAGGGAATGAGAATTGACCGGGAAAATCAGGGAATCTGTTCCAGAAACCGGGAATCTCTTCTCCAACCACCCAGGAATCATTTCGTTCTCACATTTGGACGTATTTCTACCCAACAGACCTATGTGAAGGTGAGAAATATGGGGTGTGCTCTAGAAAGCTGCATAAGAAGCAATGTAAAAGTGGGCGTGATTCCTTCTATAGAATTGGAAAAGCGGAATATTACATTCTATTAAACAGACCTATGTGCCAACTGAATGCGGAACTCATGAGCCGCGGGCATGGCAAGAGAGCGTTGTGGACAGGCTCATGAGTTAAAGACTCCCTCAATAACGAGATGTTGTGGATGAAGATGGTGGGCGGGAGGTGATAAATGATCCGTTCGATTTTACTTTGACTATCCTGTCCCATCCACTATAGAATGGCAGGCATTCCTTAGCCACTTTTAATGTGACACTGGGCGGGAGCGCGAGGGACCAGCTGAGAAATAGGAGCTGTGACTAGAACCAAGATATGTAAGATTCCTTCAGAAAGTTCGATTTGCCGCTACGAGCCCACGACATGGATCATCATCAGGAGATCTTAATCTTACAGTTCAAATCTTTATTTCTCAACAATATGTACACTTCACACAGGGAAAATACACGACAAATACATACATAGGGCTACAACACTTCAATCCTTATGTCCGGGGGAAAGACGTTAAGGGACAGGTGAAGGTTGGAGGCGCAGCATTAGTCGTGCGTGCCACACAGGAGGACATGCGCTGCAGTATACGTGCGAGCACAAGGACAGGGGTGCTGCAGTACACGTGCGAGCACAAGGATAGGAAGCTGCAGTAGACGTGCGAGCAAGGGCGTGTGCAGCAGTAAACGTGCGTGCACGGGATGGAAAGGACGGGATTGAGAGCTCCGACTAGGGCGCGACGAGGGCAAAGTCGAGAGCGTCTGATTTCACCAGAGAACTGGCCGAACCCCTATCTTTTCAAAACGTAGAAAAAACAAGGGAACGGGCATGTAAATGAGACCCCGAACTCTGGTGGTCAGGGATGAAAAGCTGGAGGGATCCCTCTCGTCGGCGCACAGTCGGTTCCCTGCGCGGGGGCGGAGAAAGCGCGCGGTTGAGGCGTGGACGGTGGAACAAGGGAGAGCCACAGTGGGCTCGAACAACACGAAGCCCGTCGAGCCGCGACTCGAATTGCCGTGACGTCACTGGCGCTTTATTATTCTCATTCACTCATTCGCAAAGAGAACTACGAGCACACCCCATATTTATCACTTGCACATAGGTCTGTTTGGTAGAAATACGTCCATTTGGCGGTCTAATCTGACGTGCGCCAAAGAAATGGCTGTAAGATGAATTAAAATCGATATGCATTTCTGAAACTCTGGAAAAGTGTATTCTTTTCCCCAAGAAAATCCCAGGAAAGTGGAAGAAAACTTCGGTTTCTCATCAGGGAATGAGCTCCTGAAAATCAGGGAAAAATCAGGGAATGAGCTTTGCCAAGAAAACTGGACACCATGTACAAAACGGAAAATTCTGGATTGGAAAATATGTTATCAGAATCAGTGTTCGAAACTCACCTTTGAGTTTTAGGAGCCATGTGGCGCATCAATCCCGATTTTTAGGCGCCATTGAAGCTTTTCTAGGAGCCAAATTGACTTTTTGCCCATATATTACGGCACCTTTAGTGAAAAGTTAGACGCAAGATGTTTTTGTATCAGAAGTAGTAAGTAGCTGTAACTTGGGAAAGACAAAAGCACCGAGATTGAAATCGTAAAGAATAGAAAAAGCAAGTTTTCACTTGAAAGTCTGAAAATTCTGAGTTTTGTTCAATTCAAATAGACCTTGTTTTTCTTTCTTTATTGATGTGTACTTCCTTTGAAAATCCAAATTTCAAGGGCACTTTTTAGGGGCACACGTTTGGCGCAGAGCCACCTCAATTTTTAGGAGGCCGCCTTTGGCGCCTGTGAGTTTCGAACACCTGATATTCGGGACGTTTCATGTGTAGGTAGAGTGTAAAAGAACCTTTGAACGTTTAAGAACACATTACATTCTGAACATGAGGTTTTTACAAGGCTAAGAAAATAGAATGACCACAACCAGGACATTTTGGACCAATTACATGCCCATCCTCAACTGAGACAAAAGCTAAAACTTTGAAAATGAAAACGAGAAAATGAGAAAGCAACTGCAGCCTGATTGTTGAAATTACTTGTTTGTCGGGACGACATAGATGACATAGGTTAAAAGGCGGAGCGTGATGGTCGGCTGTCTTATCACTGCTTTGTCGTGCCTATGTCGGCTTGATCTCACGACAAGCTAACGGCACCTCTTCAGTTTCCGACAGTATGTCGTCCATTCCACCTGAAAAAAGCACGACAAAGCAGCGATGAGACATAGCCGACCAATCACGCTCCGCCTTTTAACCTATGTCATCTATGTCGTCCCGACAAACCAAAAATTTCAACAATCAGGCTGCAGGCCTATAGGAAAGGATCAGTGCCAACTTGTTTTGTATTTAATGTGTTTTTTTCGTTGTGTGCATTCGGGTTAATGTGTTTCATCCATCTCTTATCACCATGTCCCTTTGTAGGTACACATTTCTACGACGCAGCCCGAGGCCAAAAATACCACACTACAAATCCGAGACGTTTTGACTCGAAACTGAGTAATTTTCAGTCGGAAATATTAAAAATTGAACAGATCAAACATCGAAGAATTTTTGAAGAAACCTGAGACCTACGTGTTGGCGGCCGAGATCCGAGAAGAAAAACCCCACCTTTGTACCCTTTATCCTTCTCTTGAAATGTTTCAACTTCCTCGTAACGATGACCATTTTAGAATTGATAAATTCTAACCCGCCTTCTGGGTTTGTTGGTCGCAAATGCGCCGAAATAAGTATGAAATATTAAAGACGTTAAAATTGGTTTAAAAAAACCTATTAACAAAGCACTTGTCTTACAGCTTGTGTATCATACTGCTTAAAGTCGCGCACCTCGTTCTGAGATGGAAAAGTTTATGAAAAATAAGATGGATTTTCAAGGATGAAATTTCAAGGAGAAAAAACCGTGGAATTCGATGGGCGATCTCAGACCTTGTGCACTAGTCTCTTTGGATTTTGAAAGATGTCACGAACAGGGTTGCACGCGTGAAATGAAAAATATAAAAGATTGGAAATTTCCGTGAATTATTTCATGACATCTCACGAGACGGTGAATTATTCCATATTTTTCAGGGACTGGAGTATGCAACTCGCATTAAAACACACGAAAATAGAAGAAAGTCACAATTTTTAAATATCGCGAAACATGATAAGGAACTAGTATTTTTCAATCTCTATCATAAATTTCTGAAATTTTATGAAATATCTCACGCGAAATTTCAAGATTTTATTTTTCATGAAAAATTGCAACCCTGATCACGAACCCTATACAGGGTTATTCGAAAGTCACGCATCACTGGCCATAACTTTAAGTTCTCTTTGAATCAGTGAGTTCGAAAACACACCAACTCGATAACTCGAAAATGCGCAACTTTCATTAAAGGCGGTAAATTTTTATAAAAGTCATTGAAGTCAGCGCATCTGTTCAAACTTGGACCTTTAAAATGTTCGTAAGTGCCTGTCTTTCGGCACCAAACATCCTTTTCTTAGACAAATTTCTTCACCTACTGTGCAGTTATGTTTGTGTCTTGATTACTTCCATTTTTCCGAGTTGGCGTGTTTTCCCTCTCACTGATTCAATTATGATATCGACTTGCGGTTAAAGACGCTTTTCCTCAGGCATTGTCTCCACGAGCCGTTTCACGAGATTTGTCCCAGGGAAAAATCCCACTTACGAAGTAGCAAAATTTGTTCAATTTTTCTTTCCATTTTACGGAACATTTGCGATTTTTGAGTGTCTGACATACGGCGATACTATTGTGCATCTGTATTCACAGGATTTTATGGAGGAATGCCTCTCGAATTCATGCATTCAGAATAGAGTTTTTATTGGATTACATTATTTTATAATTTTTTTGCACTTTCGGCATGAAATACTGCTCGCTTGTCACCCGGGGGTCCAGGAGGTGGAGCCCCCGACTAGACGCAAGACGAGCGAAGCGAGCCACAGCGGCTAGTTAAACTATAAGGTTAATCCGTGAGCCATCTAAGCAATTTTTACAATCCTGCCTAGTCAGCAAAGTGCCTACCAAAGTTGCTATTGTTAATTGAAAATGTATAGTTCTCTGACGTTAAAGGTACTGACAATGGAAAACGTGCCGAAAAGTTTCGGCCAAAAATTATAATTAAATGAAACTGTTTTGATATAACTTAATTCTTGCACATTTTTTAGCATTTTAGCTGCATACCCGACTAGGAAGTAAATTAAGCGCTACGACCAGTGTGTTACAAATTAATAATTAAATTATTAGATAAACTTCTGAATGACTACCCTTCAAGTAGGGTTCAAAGCGTTAAACCAGTAAAAAAAAATTCCTTGTTTCTCAAAAACCGATGTCATATTCACAGAGTAAAACTTCGAACGCAATTTTCTCACAACAAAGTTTTCCCACATAGGTCATTACTGTAGCTATCGCCTACATTCTGTAACATAGAAAACAACTCACTGCCTCCTTCAACAGGGATGTGACGGCTACACTAGTTATGAGTGCTATGTCTTCATCCGTCTTCCCCGACGTTGCTGCTTCAAACACGGTTACTAGAAAGAAAAACAATCGGGTTCAAAGCGTTAAACCAGTAAAAAAAAATTCCTTGTTTCTCAAAAACCGATGTCATATTCACAGAGTAAAACTTCGAACGCAATTTTCTCACAACAAAGTTTTCCCACATAGGTCATTACTGTAGCTATCGCCTACATTCTGTAACATAGAAAACAACTCACCGCCTCCTTCAACAGGGATGTGACGGCTACACTGGTTATCAATGCTACATCTTCATCCGTCTTCCCCACAACTCACCGCCTCCTCCAACAGGGATGTGACGGCTACACTGGTTATCAATGCTATATCTTCATCCGTCTTCCCCACAACTCACCGCCTCCTCCAACAGGGATGTGACGGCTACACTGGTTATCAATGCTATATCTTCATCCGTCTTCCCCACAACTCACCGCCTCCTTCAACAGGGATGTGACGGCTACACTGGTTATCAATGCTATATCTTCATCCGTCTTCCCCGACGTTGCTGCTTCAAACACGGATACTAGAAAGAAAAACAATCTACACTTAGAAGGATATTATTAGAAAACTATGAATAGGTTCACCCAAATGGACCACCAGACAAAGTGCGAATTTACGGCAGTATGAAAATGGAGCTTTCGAGTCTAACAGTTGTCAGACTGCGCAAAAAATAATTTAATTAATGGTGCAACTAGGCGCATTTACATGGGTGCCTGGTGGCGCAATAAAATATTAAATTATTGGTTTGACTTTGCAACAATGCAGTCCTTGCGGAACATAACCAGATGTAACCCTAGGTCTTGTCTCCACGAGCCGTTTCGCGAGATTTGTCCCAGGGAAAAATCCCGCTTACGAAGTTGGGAAAAATATTGATTAACTCAATATTTTTCCCAGTACCAAGTATGGTACTTGTACCCCTAGGACCCACTAAGAGAAGAAGAAGAAGTGAAAACGAATTGTGCGATATTTTATTCATTACTACATTGTTATTTTTGTTTAGTTAAAATAATGTGTCTAATTGTCAATTTAGTGCATTTATTATTATAATCCCGGTTATATACTCGATTTTATCTAACTTATCTTCCCGCGCAAGCTAGTCGCAGGACTGTATGAGCCCCGTCCCATGGAGACGGTAACTGGGAAAAATCCCAGAAGTTTCATTCCTGCGATTCGAACTTGGGACAAATCCCATGAAAACGTCCCGTGGAGACAAGGCCTCATATTGCGGGGGATAATTCTTAGGGTAATTTCCAGTTTTTAATCCCCTCGGGGGGAGGAGGGCGGGGGGCAACTCAAAAATTTTAAATGGCCATCCCCCTCATGGCCAGTGGTGCGTGACTTTTGAATGACCCTGTATGTATACTGTGTGTGGGTGCTGTAACGTGAACTCTGACGGACCATGTTTCAAGCTCGCTGAAAATAGAAGAAAGTCCCAATTTTTAAATTTTGCGAAACACGATAAGGAACTAGTATTTTTCAATCTCTTTCATAAATTTCTGAAATTGTATGAAATATTTCCCGCGAAATTTCAGGATTTTATTTTTCATGAAAAATTGCAACCCTGGTCACGAACCTTATACAGGGTTATTCCAAAGTCACGCACCACTGGCCACAACTTTGGTTCTAATTATGATATCGACTTGCAGTTTAAGACGTTTTTCCTCATATCGAGGGGCAAACTTTTTTAGGTACTTTCCAGTTTTTCATCCCCTCGGGGGGGGGGGGGGGGGGGCAACTCAAAAATTTTAAATGGCCATCCCCCCCATGGCCAGTGGTGCGTGACTTTTGAATGACCCTGCATGTATACTGTGTGTGGGTGCTGTAACGTGAACTGTGAAGGATGATGTTTCAGGCTCGCTGGGCGCGGAGCAGGAGCCGGGAGCGGCGGAGCCTGCGGCGCGTGGAGATGGGGCCGGGGGGGTCGCCGCTCCACGGGGGGCGCGACTCCCCCCGCAGCGCGACGGCCACCGACTACACCGCCGACAACTCCTCCGAAGGCAGCCCTCTCACCATGTCACCTAAGCACCGGCTCCTCCACAGATCCACCCTCCAAGGTAATTATATCTAGGGTATAATGACCATACGTGGTCTGTCCGGAAATTATCAGGACTTTTTACATTTTGAGAAATCGAGCATACCTATGACACTGTGGTTTTAATCTCCTTCGAAGTACTCTCTGTAAGACACAATGCACTTGTTCCAGCGATTTTTGAGCTTTTCAAAAAGCATTCCTTTGGGATGTCCTTCAGCGCTCTCGTCGTATTCTCTTTGATGTCATTGATGGAGTCAAATCGAGTCCCTTTCATTGGAGATTTCAGCTTTGGGAACAGCCAGAAGTCGCAAGGAGCTAAGTCTGGACTGTGTGGATGATGTGGAACCAGAGGAATACCGTGCTTTGCCAAAAACTGTTGCACAAGACAGGAGGAATGAGTCGGAGCGTGGTCATGTTGGAGCATCCAGTCACCGGAGCTCGAGTTTTTCAGTTAAAATTTCCGCAACGATGGTCCTCGGGATATTTAGCTGCTCTTCCAGTTCACGCACGGCTAACCGACTGTCTTGGGCAATAGCTTCCCGAACTTTTTCCACGTTATCGGTAGAATTCGTCGACGAAGGTCTCCCAGACTGCAGATCACTAGCGACTGTTTCACGACCTGATTTAAAGCGATTATGCCACTCATAAATATTGCTCTTGCTCATAGAATCAGTGCCGAAAGCTTTCCGAATAATTTCCATGGTCTCCTTGGCAGTTTTTTCTAGATTAAAGCAAAATTTAATACAAATTCTCTGATCTTCACGCTCGGTCATTCCACGAAAAAAAAAACGCGACGATAGCACTTGACACACACACTTTGATCAGTTGATTGCAATCGACTGGTTAAAGGTGTGAAAGCCCCAATTGTGTGGCTGCATTAAAGAGGACATGGGCAAAGTCCAACCCAAGTTTCAGCTCATCATCTGCATTACATTCCGAGATAATCAGGAAGTCCTGATACTTTCCGGACAGACCACTTATCCATGCCATGTAGAATTTGCACGAACCAATGAGGGGCTTGGAGGACAAGGCGCACACCGCACAAGTGCAGTTTTTGAAAAAATTGGGATATTTATAATTTCAGGTTAAACTATTCATAGTGCACATTCTGTGAAAAATTCGCCCCCAAATTCCAATTGTTGAGCATCAGAAAGTCAGTTTGAACTTTTTTTCCGCCTTGAAGATCCATGCAATTTTGAAACTTCAAACAAGCTGAGATATTAACGATTTCAAGTAATAATAGTCTTAGCTTTTATTGCATATTCTGTGAAAAATTAGATCCCGAATTCCAATGTTTAAGCATCAGAAAGTCAGTTTGAATTTTCTTTCCGCCATGAGGATCTAAGTAATTTCGAAACCTCCAACAATTACAGTTTTTGAAAAAATCGAGATACTAATGATTTCAAGTAAAAACAGTCTTAATGCATATTCTGTGCGGAGAATTTGCTCCCAAGTTCCAAGTTTTAAGCATCAACAAGTTAGTTTGAACTTTCTGTTCGCCATTAAGATCCATGTAATTGAAACTTCCAACATGTATTTCGCGAAATTGCAAGAAATGCACTTATCATGGCGCCTTGCCCTCCAAGCTCCTCAAATGTTCTTGCTGTATATGAGAGTGCTTCGCTAGCTGAGTTCGCGTTGTTTTTCCTAATTTTATCCTGATAGGGGCCGTCTCCAAATTACGTAACGCTAGAAAGGGAGGATAGGGTCTTTGCCAGCGTTACGCGGCGTTACATGGGTGCGGAGAGGTAGAGTCCCTTTATACTGAGAGTCAAGACAATGCGAATCCATTTCTGATTGGTTAACCGGATTTTAGGCCTTCACAGTGTCACAAACGGGAATAAAGATTACATTTTCACCCATTGCAAAGATTATAATCTGGAGTGGACCGAGGAATTTCGGGTTCGACAAGGAAAAAACGGAAAGAGAGAAGGAACGGAGAAAGGAATTTAAGAATGAGCCGATCAAAGATTACGAAAAACGTTCAATTTCTGTAATCTTTATTCCCGTTTGTGACTCCATGAGGGGTGTTGTCTTGACTCTCAGTATAAAGGGACTCTACGGAGAGGTATAAAGCGAAGCGCTACGTAACGAGTTTTAGTGATTTTTTTTTTTTTTTTATTTCCGCAGAAGTTTTCGCCGGTTGTCTTCAGAAGTTAGAAAGAATCTCGAAAATATTCTCTGCATTACTTCCACGTTTCCTTACCAAATATTAACGCCGATTCTTTCAGTAAATGTATGGTGATATATATATGATTTTTTTTTTTTTTTTTTTTTTTTTTTTGATCGGGAGGGAAGTTCGGGCAAGCGTTGCGTAACCTTTGAAGGGGGTTAGCACAGCGTTACGGAGCATTACAGAAGGGTAGCGGGAGGGTGTGTCGAAACTCGGAAATTCAGTGTTACGTAATTTAAGGACGGTCCCTTATAGGATACAGAAGACAAATGGATCTAAAAGTGAGAAATCTCCCACTTCGTGACGTTCATTGGGAGGCATTTTTTGATTGTCAGTCGTAAAATTCCAAAATGATTTATTGATTGTTTGATTATCTAATTTTTCTGTCACTATTGAAGATTCACCTTACGTGAAAACTAGTGGACAGAACTGTGATGTTAAGTTTTTGCAATCACTCAACATCAGCGCAAAGTGTCAGAGCGGCTGAAAACTGCTGGGTTCTAAGATTAACTTAACGCAACGTTCGACCCAGAGGAATAAATGGAGGATACATAGACAAATAGATTTTTTCGTGCAAAAGCGATTATCATCTGAAGTCCTTCCTTCTTGAAGCACAACGTAAAAAAGTGTAGTCCATTACGGCGATAACCCGTTCGAATTCCTCCTCTTTTAATACACGGCGCCTGGATGCAACTATTCGTGTCCGACGGATGTCCGCGTTGCATACCGAAAAATTGAAGGCGTTTTCGATTTCATCGTGTTCAAAGCCATGATGAGTCTGCCCCGCCGCCGACGTAATATCTGCCGAGTTTCTTTAAAGAGGAGCGCGGGTTGATTATTTATTTTGATAGATCAAGCTATTGAAAATTAAGGAATTGGGAAAATGTTGCGATCCTGTTGGTTGGAACGGGTGTTTGTTGTAAACCGAGGGGAAGATGATTGACTAATTATATAGGGTCTCTCTTGGGCTGCCGTTAGTTAGCCTATTACTTACCTCCTCTATCCATTGCAACCATTCGCTTCCACCAATAGGATCGCTCCATTTTCAACTTGTTCTCTTCGCTCATAGCTTTGTCTTTCAGTGATCAGCCCGCAGTAAGTGCCAAAATTAAGTTTTGAGAGAAAAGACCTAGAAGGTAGCGTCCGGACGAAGAAATCTTTTGAACCCATTCTTCGTGCTTCGTAGTATCATTTATAATCATCCAAAAAACTCTTAGAAATTAATCGTATGATTCATAGGTTCAACTCGGCCTATAAACGCAAATGCATGCTTTGCTTTCATTTTATGTAACTGTCAATTCATATTTTCGCAACACCAAGAGTTAGAGTTTCTTGCATAGAGAAAATACAAGAGGTGGTGGCAAGGCAGCCATTTTGAAGATTGACTGTGATGTAGAAAAGTACACGAATTGGCGCGCTGTAACATAATTAGAAGTTAAGAACGAGCGACAAAGTAAAATCCCAGAGAAAAGTTGACTTACTTTTCTAGTTCCTGCTTCACAGTTTGCAGTTCAGATACATTTTCTTGCACCCCCCTCAATCAATTTCATGATGGCACCTGTATAAAGATCTACGTCACTATTGAATTTAGCATTGAAAGTCATACATGTAATTGATCATTTATTACCTACCAAGGCTCTCTAATTTTTGCGTGTTTGGTGTATCAGACGAAATGTAACAAAGTTGTTATTAAATGAAATATATATTATTAACTCGCAATTCATTTTCCGTTAAAGGGGTTGGAAAACGTAATGACACGCAAAAAGTGAATAGTTACGAGTTTTTACAGCCGAAATGAGTGGAAACCTCTCAACCTTCCTCGTGGTTTTTTTTTTTTTTTTTTTTTTTTTTTTTTTTTTTTTTAAATTTGAAAGAGATCTCAGTTTTCCCGCACTACCTTCAACCAATTAAAAGGTTAGCTTCGCAGAGGAAACACTCAACACAAATTTTTGGTTAATGTGAGAAGTAAAACACAAACTAACCCAAGTTTCCAAGATCTTCCATTGTTTTTTGCGCTGACTTCATCGCAAACTGTACCAAAATCATCACAAAATTCAGGTTGATTTGTGTGATTGATTGTGTTGACGTCCGCTTCGTTTTGTAACTCAGCGTTTAAGTCTCCAGTGCAAGTAACACATAAGAACACTGAGTGAGATCAAACACGGAAATTTCAACCGTACATTTCGAGTCTATTTCGGGACTCCTGAGCATCATAATGTTCTAATTGCGGTCTCGTTGAAGATTTATGTTCTTTACTGGAAAAAAAACACATTGGATCCAGAGTCCAGACTCTTAAAAACATCGACAAGATAAAATACTCTTGATTCAATCAGATTTCAGCTTAAATCAAGAACCAAGCCTCTTAATTTGAGCGGATTTCCTTTTGATGTGAGCTTAACCCTGATTGAATCAAGAGTCCTTTTTCTTGTTAATGTTTTCAAGAGTCTGGACTCTAGATTCAATGTGGTTTCTTTTCCAGTGTACATTAACCGCGATAAACACATGTACACAAATATTTTTATCATTGTTCGTTCCTAGCTGTGCCGTTGAATTTTACATTTCTCCATTCGCCACCACCTGTATTTTCTCCGTGAGCCGCTCGATGAAAATTAATATGTGTGGTTGTTATGTGCCTTATTTTAGAGTCACACGCCTACCCTGGAATGCACATTCCGTCCACTGAAACCGTTTCCATGCCAGGAGACTCGCCCAGATTTCTACCTAGACAATTAACCCACCCTAGCTCCACAACCGTAGAACCATTACCTCTCCCCTCAGACCCGGTAAGACGGATTTTCATCTTAAACAATTATTCAGCTTTTTTTATTGAGTGTTTACAGAGTACAGGGTGTTCTCAGGTCTGGAAATAGTACTGATTTTATAAGGGCGGTCCGGAAGTACTGAAAAAGTGCGGAATTCCGCAAGAAGGTCCGGAATTTTTTTCATTTTTTTTGCTACCTTGATCCGAATTTGAGCAAGAAATTTTCAAATTTTTGAAACCTTTCGATTTTCGTGAAATGGAGGTACTGAAGAGAACTAAATTTTTCTGTGAAGGAGGTACTGGTACTGAATTTCTTGGGAATGTACTGAAAAAGTACTGATTTTCGGCCAGCCTGTTTAAGCAGACACCCTAGACTAGCTCGCGGTAAACACGCAACGATTTTTAGAATCTGCACACTGATGTTCGAAAAATCATGTAGTGAACGCGTCGGTTTCAGTCACGTTTGTTTTAACCCTTGACCAGCAGTGGCGTGGCGTGAATGATCGATTATCGATATCTCGCCATTTGAAGCTATGGTAAAGGATCGATTACTAAGGTGTTCGCTGCGAACACCCTGATAATCGATCTTTTTTCATAGGTTTGAGTGGCGTATCGATCGATAAATCGCAAAGCACGCCACGCCACTGTTGACCAGAATCCATCATCTTTAAAGCGTTCCGAACCACGCAGTGGAACAGGAGCTTTCGACAGCCGTTTCACGTTTTTTTTTTTACGTTCTATATTTGCTACGGAATTTTAATTCATATCGTAGAATTGTTCAAGAAGACAATAACGTTTCTTCGTAACACTTTCCTTTCTTTGAATGATAATGACGTCGGCTTTCGTACTTCTTTTCCGTCAAGAAGTTTTGTTTTATTGTCTCTGCTTCAATCTCCAGTGAAATAGCATTACGGTCTAGTTAGTAGAAATTGTCCTCGGGGACGTATCTCTTCCGTATACTTCGTTCGCCTCTCGACTGGGCCCTCACTTCCCTAACACTGCCCTGCACCATGGCTACCTTCGGAGGGTCCTCCTGTACGGGAACATGTTTCTTTGTTGCGGCGATATATTGTGTCAATTGGAAGTTGTCGTGTGTGCTCTGCCGCAAGTGCGGCGACGGGAGAGCGAAGAAATAAAATGAAGACGAACGAATACGAAATACGAACAAGAACGTGTATTCAACAAAAGGTTCAACAACTGAACATAATAACTGAACTCAAAAAGGAACAAAAAAATGAGAAAAGAAAAAAAAGAAGGAGGTGAGCACGGGTCTATACCGCTGCTCTGACCCGACTGACTAGCTTGGCCCAACATGGCCGCACTCGAGCACTCGATCCCCTCTCGCTTCCATAACCCCTCCCTACGAGCGGGAAATTCGAAAATGGTCGCGGTTTTACGACGGAGGTCGAGTCTCATTTCATTTATTAGCACCGCTGGATCCCAACTCGGGTCGCCGTTTGAAATATAATATAACTTCTTCGACTAAAATTCCTACTAAAATTAAGTAAAAAGAGTGTAATTTAACTCACCTTTCTCCGAGACTCAAAGTTGGCGCCGAACTATGGATACATATTTCAAGCATTCTGTCAATTCTGCATCTTCCATCTGTTTTTTTATCTCATAAAGGGTCAAAACGTTAATTATACGGTACACTACACTCCGTACACTACCGCAAAAAGCATGGAAATCAACCTCGTAGGACAACAGAACAAATGGTAGAAATATGAAATTTGGGGGGGTCAGAGAACTTAAAACTGATAAAAAATAAATAAAGCAAGCTCATAACCTGAACGTTTCAGGCTTATCTTCATTTTCAATTAAAGTTTCAGAACCACTTAAACCATTCCTTTTGAATTTGAAAAACCTTTTTTGAATTTTAATACAATCTTTTCATCCGCATCTCGAGAGAGCAACACAAAATGGTCCGTCGCTGGAGAGCGGCTGATGTACGCAATGGCGAATATGATATATCGGAACTTTGTCCCTGGGATTTATTGATGGTGCTTGCAATTATTGGAAATGGGAAACTAGAGTCGATGGAGGCTGAAATGTTAATTTGTATTTTCACCTGTGTCGAATTTTATCCTTGGGATAAAAACATTATCATTACCCTTGACTCCGGACATAATGAGCTTGTTCAGCAATTCGTAATTCTTGCATTTTTGGAAACTAGAGAGTGCACAGAGTTCACAGGAATTTTCCCCGATTTTTTTGAGCAATATTAACCCACGAAATACGAGTCCAAAAGTCCGCATTTTGGGCTCCCATTTAAACGCGCGCCGCTTGGCCCATCTCAAAATGGCGCCCATTTTCTCCGTCCGGCGGTGGCCACACTTTTGACCCGGCGTGCCGGCGGGTACCTCTGCATACCTCTGCCGTGTGTGGGTCGTATGTCGTATAAACAAACGAAGATTGATAACACAAATGATCCGAGTAACTCGAAATCTCTTAATATTAAATAATTTAAATCCATTTTCGACTTCAACCAAGCACTTGGCAATAATATTCATCGTATTTTACAACCAGGAGCCACGGCCTATCGGCTCATTTTAAGGTGCATTCTGAAAATCAGTGTTACAAGTCCAGTGTCCAAACCCAGACTTTCTTCCTTTACTTTTTTTTGACCATTCTCTTTTCATTTTCGCCTCAAATCAAATGTTTAGCAGTTTCTTTGTCTTGAGTATGTGGTCCTGAATTCATTCAAGAGTTAGAAGTTCACCATTTATTTAGTATTATAGCCTTTTGACCTCTCAAGCTTTACCGATATGATCTCATGTAGTTCGAGGTTTCTTTGGCCCAAACCAAGTGATTACACATCTGATGTGTGTCTTATGGCTCTTCAAATTCGCAGTTTAGAACTAAATCAGAAACTACAGTTACTTAATCCAGTTCTGCTCTCTTGTTCAATGTTTGTCATAAGTGTTTGTTCGTGTCTGTTCTTTATAAGTGACCACTGTAGTGCATATACACAGTTATGCTATCGGTACAGGTATTATTTCTTGTTTTCTACAGTCAGGACTTTCTCTTAAGCGCAATAATTTACCAAAGAAATTCACCTAGTTGCGTAAATAATTTGGTGTATAGATATTCTGTTAATGTCTCCTTGCGGTGATGCAAAGTTTCTGAGATCTGTCATAAGTGGATTTTGCATTTAGACGGTCACTCTTGTCTGATAAAATTACTGCTCTACTTAGCAGCTTCAAATTTATACTTTGATCTCTGATTCATCACTAAATGACACTCGTGCGGTGTCATTTATCTTTAATCAGTTCAAAGCTATTTCGACAATGAATCATCAAAGGTCCGATCGAAGAAGGAATTTTCTTGTGAGTGCTGTGGCTGAACCGACATCTCAACTCAACTTTCAAAAGCATCAACTCATATAAATTTATCAGGAAGTGGTAATGGTAAGTGGAAATCATGGTAGTGCTCGCTTCTTTCATAAGCAAATTGTGCGCTCAAAATTTCAAAATCTACTCACCTGCATGTATATTTGAAGAGGAATACGACATGATATGTAGCAGGCTACACTTCATCTATGAATAATACATAAATTTGTCTTGAGAGCATTCTTAGGAAACTTCCACAATTTTTAGTTTTGTTCCTGAGAGAAAATTTTGAGATGACTCTGCTGGTATTCCCAGTGTCTTTTCAGAAATTTTGTACTTCATAGGTATCATCATATACTTAAGTATCAACAGACATTGTACAAGACATAAAATTTATTTGAGGATTCCTGCTATATGTTGTGTTTCCTGCAGCAATAAGGCTCATCATATTAAATGGAATGAAGTAATCAAAAACTACTTACCTACCTACAGCTTGGTCAGTTTCATTTCTTTCTATAGTGAAGAAAATGTTTTTTTTCTCTCTATTTAAGAATTCAAGGTGAATCAAACCTGTCCAACAAAAATTTTAATAAAATCTCTTGGTTCAAAAACACCTAAGAATCATTTCAATGGTAAAGTTGCCGACGATTCTTGTTAAAAGTCCGAAAGTCTGCTGGTTTACTGAATTTCTCAGGTACAGACGAATGGAAGGATTTTGAAAAGACATAGAATTACATCCTCCCATAAGATAAAGTCAGGAACATGGTTAAGGTTATCTGGGGATGATATTTGTAACATTTCGTTGCATGATTTTATAATCGAAGAGAAACAGAAAGTCTGAAACTTTGTGAATCTACGTAAGTGGTTTTCTAGTTAGGCTATGATATTGATATGCTCGCTTTGTTATCAATTAATCTCCACAAAGGTAAGCATAATTACATAAACTGTTCCACAAGAGATGCGAATGTAACTTGTAATACCTAAGTGACTTTACAAATCTTACCTGTTAAACTACCAGCTGCCCGATTATTGAAACTATGTCAGCCCGACATGAAAAGACATAGCCCTATCTTATCCATGCAATATATCGGAATTTGATGTCTTGTCGGGTTGCTCTAAGCCTTCAATAATCGGCCTGCTGATGAGTTGCAAAATATTTCCACTTCCAGACGAATGATCATGTCTTGGTTCATGCTTTCAATAGTAGAGTTGTGATGTCGGTTCAGCCACAGCACTCACAAGAAAATTCCTTCTTCGATCGGACCTTTGATGATTCATTGTCGAAATAGCTTTGAACTGATTAAAGATAAATGACACCGCACGAGTGTCATTTAGTGATGAATCAGAGATCAAAGTATAAATTTGAAGCTGCTAAGTAGAGCAGTAATTTTATCAGACAAGAGTGACCGTCTAAATGCAAAATCCACTTATGACAGATCTCAGAAACTTTGCATCACCGCAAGGAGACATTAACAGAATATCTATACACCAAATTATTTACGCAACTAGGTGAATTTCTTTGGTAAATTATTGCGCTTAAGAGAAAGTCCTGACTGTAGAAAACAAGAAATAATACCTGTACCGATAGCATAACTGTGTATATGCACTACAGTGGTCACTTATAAAGAACAGACACGAACAAACACTTATGACAAACATTGAACAAGAGAGCAGAACTGGATTAAGTAACTGTAGTTTCTGATTTAGTTCTAAACTGCGAATTTGAAGAGCCATAAGACACACATCAGATGTGTAATCACTTGGTTTGGGCCAAAGAAACCTCGAACTACATGAGATCATATCGGTAAAGCTTGAGAGGTCAAAAGGCTATAATACTAAATAAATGGTGAACTTCTAACTCTTGAATGAATTCAGGACCACATACTCAAGACAAAGAAACTGCTAAACATTTGATTTGAGGCGAAAATGAAAAGAGAATGGTCAAAAAAAAGTAAAGGAAGAAAGTCTGGGTTTGGACACTGGACTTGTAACACTGATTTTCAGAATGCACCTTAAAATGAGCCGATAGGCCGTGGCTCCTGGTTGTAAAATACGATGAATATTATTGCCAAGTGCTTGGTTGAAGTCGAAAATGGATTTAAATTATTTAATATTAAGAGATTTCGAGTTGCTCGGATCATTTGTGTTATCAATCTTCGTTTGTTTATACGACCCACACACGGCAGAGGCATGCAGAGGTACCCGCCGGCACGCCGGGTCAAAAGTGTGGCCACCGCCGGACGGAGAAAATGGGCGCCATTTTGAGATGGGCCAAGCGGCGCGCGTTTAAATGGGAGCCCAAAATGCGGACTTTTGGACTCGTATTTCGTGGGTTAATATTGCTCAAAAAAATCGGGGAAAATTCCTGTGAACTCTGTGCACTCTCTAGTTTCCAAAAATGCAAGAATTACGAATTGCTGAACAAGCTCATTCGTGCAGCGATAATATTCATAAACGGTTTGACAATTTGTATACGTGTTCCATTACCGAGTCCATTCTTAACATCTTGTTGGATGGAATTAATTCAAGGGAAAATAAAATTACATTAAATTAATCGAAGCTTTTACTTAGCACATCTTTATTTTTATCAATTACTTGTTTCTTCGAAATCACCTGGTATACATAATAAAAACAGACCTCGTTCAATCAAGTTCCTGTTGCAAAGGCGCCAAATATAAAAGAGCGCTCAATATTTATTTTAACACTTTTAAATTACTGATAAACATGACGGTAGCCCGTACTTCTGGTCCAATTTATGAAATGGAAATTCGGAACGAATTGAAGAATTCAACTACTCGGGTCGAAAGTTAAGCTGCAAATCATTCGTGTCATATAAACATTTTGTAATGTTCTCGAGACCAAGTTGAGGAACGAATTTCCGAAATAGTTGCCTCCTCAGACTTTTGGTGAAGATATCTCCAGGCTGATTCAAAGCACTAACTTAGTTGACCCTTAACCTCAAGCTTTTGCACAGTCCATCGCTTCCGATATTGCGAAGAGGGCAGTAAGTAGTGCATGTTGGGATGAACCTCGAGACACTAAAAAGTATATATTACTCATGGCTCCTCAAAAGTGCACCAACTGCTCTTTTCGCTATCGCGGCAAATCGGAATCGAAATTAACCTAAGCTTTAGTTACCACTTTTACATTATGGACAGAGTGAAACTTATTCAATCTAGTACCGAGGGGAAGTTCATAAGGAGCTCATCTTGCTTATTCACAAATAAGCAAATGATTAGAGAGCGCGCGTATACGTACGTACGTATAAGGTATACGTCGAAAAAAATTTCCTCTTGGACATCGCACGATAATCATAACTCACCTTTATTTCTCCCCTCGTACCTAGTTGCTTGCAAAAAAATAAAGACACGGAAATTCACGGTTTCGAATCTCAGATGATTTATTGTCCTATTAAATTCCACAACTTACATACGTAAAGAGGTGAAACAGCTAAAGTATACATACTATGAGTACCGTTTACCCTGAGAAAGAGAAAAATTGAAGATACACTACATTTTGAACTATGAGTACTTACCCGGATAATACTAAGAATACTTTACCCTGAGAGAATATTAAATAATGCGCTACATCTCGGATTCACCGAATGAATATGACGGTCGGCTACCACTGACGTCGCTGAGTTTCAATATGATAGCGAAAAATGAATATTCATGGTGTACGCGATTGACACATTCGAAGAATGCTTTGCCCTGGTATAAATATTAAAAACATACTGCACTTCAGATCATCCGAACTCTTGTGGCGGCCGGCGGGTTCGGATAATAATTCTGAGAGTTTTCGGACGAGCTGATTTTGGTCCTTCTCGCTTCTAGGACGTGATGAAGTGAATACGGGCACAAAATTTGACCACTGCTGCTATTTCTCTCGAAATTAATTCCGAATTTTAGAACTTTCGCAATTTCTCAGAACTTTACTCGGAGTCTTCTAAATTCCCGGAATTTTCAGTCATCCTCTAAATTTCCTCGGAATTTTGTGTTTTATTCGTCAGTTTGACCGATTATTTGATCAAATTTGATGGGTTTTCTTCTAATCATATTGGCAATCTTTGGGAATAAATCCGGGCGTCTTTGGAATTGATTCCCGGAACTTTTAAACATCGGAATTAATTCTGGGAACCCTGGAACCTTTTGGTAAAATAATATGACAGCAATGACAAACAACAGCAACACAGCACAGAAAACGTTTACACTCGCCATTTACTCAGAGGCGCCATTAACTCCACGCTCGTCACCCACGGAGGCCGAGATTATCCGGAACAGATGGCGTTTCCTGTATCGAAGGCGCTTCAGGGATTTTCGGATGCTAACAAATAGTCCTTCTACTGGGCCATTTTATCCGCTAGCTCTCCCAAGGAGGAGTTGGGATTATCCAAAGCTCAGTGCAAATAATTAAACAAGATTCGATGGACGCCATATTTTGTGTCAGAACGACATGCGATGCATCGCATCCATCAGTTCCATTTTTTCAGCCACTCGTCATTTTTTCTCGAATTCTGAGATCGCAAATTTGTTGTCAGGAGACCAAAGAATTCATTTACCAATTGTGACTGACACATTTAACGTTACGAAGGCGTGGTTTTTTTAGAGGAAAAATGTACACTGAAAAAAAACACATTGAATCTAGAGTCCAGACTCTTGAAAATATCGACTAGAAAAAGTACTCTTGATTCAATCAGAATCTAGCTTAAATCAAGAACTAAGCCTCTTAATTTAAGCGGTTTTCGTTTTGATTCAAGCAAAAATCCGATTTAATCAAGAGTATTTTTTCTTGTCAATGCTTTCAAGAGTCTGGACTCTAGATCCAATGTGTTTTTTTCCCCAGTGTAACATTCGTGTGCAGTTTTGATGTCAGTTTCGAATGCTGTATGTATCCTCTGAAAAAAATAAAGCCTTTATTACGTTGAATTTTTTTGTACGAATTGTTAAGAGCATTCTTTAGTCTCCTCATATCAGGATTGCCACCTCAAAATTTGAGAAAAATGGCGAGTAGTATATTAAATGGAACTAATTGATGCGACATATCGCATATGCCGTTCGGACACAAATTATAGCGTCCATCGAGTCACCTAAAGCCTAAGTCTAAGATAGATGTTCCTGAGTTTGATAGAGTAAACAATAATCGGTCATATCCATTCAAGGCCAAATCAGCCTTGGCCTGCCGGGCTTGATTGTCCCGTTTGAGGACCCTGCAATTGGCCGTAACCGTTGGGCGGCCCCAACTCACCCAATGGTGGATAAGCCCCACCGGGTCCAAATTGGCCGCGGTAGAAGTTGTTTTGTGGCATGCGCCCGTCGGCGCAGTCCTGGAACAATTTAAAAGTATATTAAATACATAGAATATGAAAGTGAGGTGGACAGATAAATAGGTAGCAGAAAAAACTGATGAAAACCAAGGGGTATGTTTTGATTTTCTTGATCGGGTGGCATAATGACCTCTATTTACTTGCTTTTTCGCCAGATGTAAATATAATCGTCGGAGATTCCATTTTAAGCTGGCTAGTATTAATGGGTCTGTTCTAAGCAAGAAATACAGCCAACTTAATACACTTTTAAAGGGAAAATTCGCTCGAAAGTCACACATAAACAAAGTCTGAAATTCACATCTGCACAATCTGCTTGGCGATTGAGCACAGGGAAGAATTTCATGAGCGCCGCCGCCCGCGGCACCTTATGGTCCAAAACTCAAGAACAGGAAGATATAAGTCTGATAGTGACTGAAAGATCACGAAAGTTTCGCAACTTGTGTTTTTTTGAGTCTCTAATTTCGAATTTTATGTTAAATTGCCCACATTTTAACACCCTGACATATTAGTGGACAAGTTTGTGGTATGCTGCGAGCTGGAAATGCACACTGACGCCTACAAACCCAAGGGGATACTTCAATCATTGCGTAATGCGTGAAGTAGCCCCTTAGGTTTGTAGGCGTCAGTGCGCCTACAAATCTAAGGGGATACTTCAATCATTACGCAATGCTTGAAGTCTCCCCTTAGGTTTGTAGGCGTCAATGCGCGTTTCGAGCTGGATGCACGCCGCGCCGCAGCGCGCTTGTGATACTTCGACCGGAAGGTGATGAAATGAGCTTGAAGACCCAAGTAGCAGTGACCGAGAAAAATAGCGACCTTATCGGTTGATTATCGCGATTATATCGGTGGTGATAATCTATCGCGATACTATTAAGTGAAAAATTGCAATTTATGGCGATTAAATTGCAATTTTTCGTTCGATAAAATCGCGATCAATTTTCGTCGATATAATCTAGATTTCGATAATATCGCGATAAATTGCCGGGCGATAAAATCGCGATTTTATTGCAACAAGATCGAGGATAATCGCTGAGATGTTGATGATCCTAGCGATTTTATCGCCGATAAAATCGATATATATCGCAATGGAGATGTTGCATGTGTGAGGGATTTGCGATTTGACTGTTGTTTCTTTTGTAAAAGTTCACGAGAAACACGATGGTACCAATGGTTTTCTCTGAAATCATCTCCTAAGCTCAAAAAAAGCTCTCAAAGTGAGGCCAAAATGGAGGGGATATCCCGCCCTACCCTGAGAGTCCACCTCTACATCAAAACAAACTCTCCATACATAGATAGGGAGCAAATACTCGTACATTGACAGGGCTGCCACTTCATTTGGGGACTCCAAAACTGAAAACACGGTATCACTGCTAATGTATTTGCTCCCTATCTTTGCAAGGAGAGTTTGTCTTGACGTAGAGGTGGACTTTTAGAATAGCGCAGGATATCCCCTCCATTTTGGCCGCAACTTGAGAGCTTTATATGAGCTTGGGAGTTGATTTCAGAGAAAACCAGTGGCACCATCGTGTTTCTCGCGAACTTTTACAGAAGAAACAGCAGTCAAATCGCAAATCCCTCACACATGCAACATCTCCATTTTACCGTTGAAAAATGCTAAGTGAGGAATGTGGATAAAGTGCGTACGAACCTGTAGGAGGCGGAGGGCGAAAGCTCCGTCGGGCCATCTGACGAGGGCGTAGCAGCTGGCGGTACCGGTGGCGTTGACGAAGATGCACTGGCCGTGGACGATGATGGGGCAGTCGTTGCGGTGGGCCACCTTGTTGAGGAGGTAGGCGGCCTTCCGGCAGCCCTCCCTCCGTCCCGAGTTCTTGTGCGAGCCCATGTGCGGGCTGAACCCCTTGCACGGCTCCTGGTACATGATCACCTTCCCGCCGGACGCGATCCCCGGATTGTTGACCCGCCCCGGGATCACGAATAGAGGGCACTGCAACCGCAAACAAACTCCGTTAATACTATCGTGTGTATTCGTGAACGATACACGAAAATGGACATATTTCTGCCACCAAGAACTATGTGATAAATGTAAGAAGATATGAAGAAAAAAACACTAAGAAGTGGCCCGAAACCTGAATGTAACACTGTCGAGTGTGATCTACCGATGATGAGGTCTAAAAAGGCCCAAACCTGTATAGATCTCTCGACGTGACTCCAACTTAATATTCCATTTCAAACTACCTGAGCTGAACACTCTCCCTCCTCGGTTTCGTACTGGTGCGCATTAGAGTTCAAAAAATTTTTTTTAACTCTAATTTTAATTTTTGGAACTTCTTGGCTTTGATTTCCCCACGAAATGGTGTGGCCTTGTAAGAAGAGATTCAGCAATGTGTTATGTGTTTTCACTGATTTATTTATTTAATAAACGTGCTAAAGTTTTTCGGCTTGTGGCCATCATTAGAGCTTACAAAGAAAGGTCAAAAACATAAAACAATAAAACACTTAAAAAACATTTCGCTGGTCACGATTATCAATAAATTACCGCTGTGTGAATATCGGTATAAAGCTTACTGGATATCGGTACGCTGAAGTCTACATTGGGTGGTGGGGATATATGCCTGGTTTATCCTCCACCAGAGCGCAGCATTTCACAACACTGTTTAAATAGTGAGTTCTGGGCTAAATCGATCTCGGTTTGGACGCCCATTAATTTAATACCTTCATTCACTCCTTTTGCAATTTCAAACCGTTCTAGGACACCTATATATCTTTTGTCTCTAGATTTATGGATAATCTCAATATTAGCATCTATGGAGTGTTTGTTTTTTTTCCATGTGCCTAAAAACATTGGAAGACTCCTTGGTCAAATGCTTTTTCGCTCTTATATGAACAGATAGCTCTGTTTTACCAATGTAGCTTTCATCACAATCTTTACATTTAATTTTATATACGCCTGCCGAGCTGTACTTATCCTGTTCCTTCCCTGGTCCTTTTTAGAACTATGTGCGAGTGGGGAAGATTTGGTGTGCGCTAGAAAGCAGGAGCACTGTTAGAGTGGGCATGAACCCTGTGGAGAAATGGAAAAGCCGCAGTCGCCACAGTCAGGGAATACCGTGAAATGTCAAGGGAAATGACGAAAATGTCAGTGAAAACTAGGAAATGTCAAGGAAAACGACGAAAATATCAGGGAAAAGTTGTCAAGCCATGCACCTTAATTTTCTCTCTAGAATGGGTTGGACGTTTCGAACCACAAAATTTGCCTGAAAACTATTTTAAATCATGTCTTGTCAACCATCTGACATATCTTCAATTGCCAAAGAATCTCTGCAAAACGTGTAAGGGAATTGTATCCTCCAAGTTCTGTGGCAATTCTGAAAAGCAGGATTTTACATTCTGTCAAACGGAACTATGTGCCAACTGAATGCGGCACTCATGAGCCATGGGCATGTGACAAGAGCGTTGTGTACAGGGCTCATGAGTTAATGACTCCCCCGCGAATTCGCACTGGCGCTTTATAATTCCCATTCATTCATTCTTACGGCCCTCGACTAACGGGCTCGCCCCTTCTTTCTCACCTGTCTCTGGTTCCGTTTGGCAGAAATACATCCGATTGGTATGGTCATTAACGTTATTGGCCGTTCTATGTTTCCTAAACGCAAAATTACATACCTTAATATCACTGATCCGAAATCTGGTAACCCCCACGGGTAAAATATTCCTTGCACACGCCAGAATCCGAAAACGCACATGCGCTTCAAAGACAGTCGGAAAGTGCACATTTTCGAACATGGAGGCCACTGAGAGTAAAATCCAAAAGCGTAAAAACAGTGGACGGAGGCATCGTCTAATAGCGCACGGAAAGAATAAACTGTTTTTAAATCGGGTGAATGACAACGTTGCTTACCTCTACGATGACAGATGATCTTGACATCGAAGATAATGGGTATAGGTTGATAGAAAGTTCCCAAACTCTACTTCATGAAAACATAAAGGAAAATGAAGGAACTTTTTCCTCCTCTCCTACCCCTTGCCCGTATAATTTTAGTCACAAATGTATAATGAAGGGTCGTCGCCGCAAATTTAAATGTAACTCGTTTGAGAAGATATGTTTCTGCACTAATATGATTGGGTCGGAAAATGTTGTACTTATCTACGAAATGGGACAGTTTTTCCTCTTCGCCTTCATTGATTCTACGAACATGTTGACCTTTCATTTTCACGAGTCCAAAAGCTTACATTTTTCGTGCGCTTTTGGACTGCAGCCCATGCGCGGGGACTTTCGAATCAGCATGTACCCTTCCGAGGCGAGTGCGCCGGGTGGTTTGAAACTCTTGCCTTGAAAGACAAAGTCTGCCCGGGAGGCGAACAGCTTACCGGGAAAAAACTAACGGAAAGTTCAAAACTAAATGAGCGAGTTTAAGTGGATCAACCCTCCAAACAAACAATAAAACATGCGGTAATCCAGGTACGTTGAAGCAGTCTCGAAACTTCCGAGCGCTCGGGGAAGTATATCCAGCCCTCTTGATCTCCAAACAAATGTGGGAACTGCACCGTTTTGCTTAGGAAAAACGACGTATAAACTTCTCCGCGTTGCCAAATTGAAGCTTTGGGTGCAGGAAGGGTATATCCTGGTCGCGATGTCTCAAAATTTCGAGTACCCATACGGGAGAGAATTGCCATCTCTGTGCCGCTCTGTGATTGGTTTCTCAGTTCTAGTCTCTCTTGGAGCTCCAATGTAAACAAACCTGATCCAGAGGGTCACGTAATATCGGCTGAGAAATTAACGATAATCACACTCAAAGGTTAATTTTCGGCAGAAGTGTCCATCGAAGTTCGATCCGAAGTCTAGCGTTGTAAAAGCTGTTTAATATTTATATTGATATTTTTTTTACAGCATCTTTGAAAAATTCAGCAGGAAATATTCATAGCTTTTCTGAGGAATAATTGTATTAATGGACGGAATTCGACAACATTTGAATGCTCAAATAGCGTAACCTGCGGGACGATAGTGCAGTGTTTACTGTTCAGCGGAGCACGGGAAACCGAGAATGAAGGAGGCATTTTTTAAATGAGCGGTGCGGGTAACTGAAATTTTGCACCAGCAATGACGGTTTCAAGTATGTGAAAATCTATTCGAGTCCATAAGTTGCCCTTTTCCATCTCCTACATTCGAAAGAATACATTATTCATGTATAAAAAGTCGACGTCAGTAAACTTTACAACGTTTAAGTAACCGAAAAACAGCTAATGTTAAAATTAAATGATTTTATTCTACGAATTTGGTGGAGTTTCTGCATCATGGAGGCAAATTTTTCTCCTTAGTTTCGTGTCGCAATACCCGTGTTGTAAGTAACTATGTGTTCCGTAGACGATTGAGTAATAACATGGAGTAAGTTGCTGATACGAATTTCGCAAAATTTCTCCATACCGAGAGCGAATTTTTCACCTTAATTTTGTGTCACGATGCTCGTGTTCAATAGTGATGATTTGTTCGATCGATGATTGAGGAATAACGTAGAGAAAGGTATCGGACGAGCCTTCCCTCGTTTTGCACACGGAATTAAGTTTTCTCTCTTTTTCTACGCAAAACACCGTGCTATCGTGTCAGTAGATAAAACGAGGTAACACAACTTGAATGTTACCTGTCTTTACAACAATTAACTTTAATCAGTCAAAGGTATCGGAGACGATAAGGGTTTTTTTTTTTTTTTTTTTTTTTTTAAACTACTCTCAAAATTCGTCGTGTTTTCGGTTTATTCCTCTGTCTTTCCATTATTCCAATTCCCCAACCCGAAAACTATTAAAAATGCGGGTGCAGTATGGAAATGGTAAGGATTTTTGAGCATCGCCAAAATAAAGGAATTTTTCCAAAGCAAGGAGAAGGAAGCAAGGAATTTTAATGAGAGGGTACATGAAATGAATTTTTAGCAGTAAACCTATTACTGCTAATAATTTTAGTTATCATACCATTAAGTTGTCATACACGCGTGCACCAATCTGCTATCTCTTAAGAGTTCTTTTCTTTATTCACCCTGTGATAACGCTTTAAATGTGATTCAACAGTTTTTTCTCGGCTCTTTGAAGATGAAAGAATGAAAATTGTGGACCGATTAGCATACTGAAACGCTGAGACCAAGTTTGATAGTGTTTTTATCCAGAACAGCTCTGCATTATCTCCAACCGCAGGGAATTAAGATGTGGTTTGGGTCAAGACGAATACATTAACTCGACCTTTCAAAGTTAAACCTGTTGGATTCTCCAGTTTTCATCACAATATGCATAATTAAACAATTTAAACGGCGGATATGCAGCCTTTCATCACACAAGTAATACCGGAACGTTTCGGCTGAAAACGCAGCCTTCTTCACTGAGATATAAGACATCAAGCAAAATTTATAAATATAAAAGCTTAGCTCTCGGCTCTACCTTTCTAAAAGAGAAGAATGTCGTTCAAAAGGTTCTCGTTTCGACAGTTACAGCCAAGTAATAAGAATTTAGATTTTTAAATGCTTTTATCGTGTTCTATTCAACCGAGGAAGGCTAAGTTTTCAGCCGAAACGTTTTGGTTTTATAAGTGTGATTAAAAGCCTTGTTACCCGCCGTTTGGATTGTTTATTTGTGTATACCTTGACACGGTCTGCGGATCATCAAGCATATCACAATACACCCGCTTTGTAACGCATACCGAGAATGAAATTTTCTCTTGCGCAATGTGGGTTATGTGCTGCGCGCACTTCATTTCCCATAGATAGATCACGATTTACTCGGGACCTGTTAAAAGTTCAACCCAAGAGCGATGTCATTCGTGTTAAAAGAATGTCTGGGTGGGTTGAGGTTGAACTTAAAAATCTGGATGTACTGCCACGTCTACGTTAGGTTGTTGATAACTATAATTATTCCACCTACCTCCTAATTTACTAGGAAAAACTGTTGTTGAAATGAATCCACATGGATTTAACTCAAAACTCCCAATTGTGTGGACAAGAACACGTTTTAAGTCAAAATGATATGTCAATTTTTTTTTTTTTTTTTTTTTTTTTTTTTTTTTTTTTTTTTTTTCAGTGGTATTCATTCAACTTGTTGCTCCTCTTCGAACTTTCAATTGTCACTGGCTGACTTGTAGTGAATTGTCTGAAAGTAGGTCTTGATTTTGTATGAAAGTGATATTTCAGCAGTTATTGACAACTGATTTTTGTAAATGTTACTTCCAAGTAACATAGTTGTTTCCTTGTAAACAACCTCTGATGAAATAATACGCTTCACTGAAACATACATATTGTAAAGGACTAACTGTCGGTATCGACTTCCCCTTCCGTAATTTGAAATTACGTCCTCGGGGTCGATGTCTAATGCACAGCCTGTATTTAGTCCGTGAGTTCCGTATAAATATGCAAAGCGCTTCCTCCTCCTACAGGCTGCGCCGCACAATAGATCGAGTCAATTGGAGAAGTCGGACAAAATTTTGAAACTTTAAACGCTTATAACACCGTTTATACAAACTTTAGGGTTTCAAAATTGGTTCCGTCGGTTTTCTAGTGCAATTTTCTTTTTAATGCACCCCTCAAAATTGAAAACGTGACGATTTAGACTTTAAAATTTGCAGTTCAAGTTAAAAATGTCATGTCCGACCTCTACAATTGACTCGATCCACTGTGCGCCGCGATGCAGCTCAACGTCACGCCGCTTTCTTATCCTGTACGCGATAAAACGATTCTCCTATCCAAAATACAGTGCACGTATGTTGTTTCTAATATACAGCTCGCTCCAACTCGTCTTTGTCGTTGAGGGAAACCAAACCACCCGTCTAAGAACCAGCTGTTTGCTATGCATTTTGCATAATTTCCGCGCCCAAGGCGCGATCTCCATCAGCTTCGTTCGCGCTTGGCAAACGTTGAGTTCTCACACACACACACACACACACACCCTCACCTAAGTGAACTGCAGTGTGCGACACCCCTTCTGGCATCGTTCGTGGTCAAAGGCTCTCCAACGAATTGATTGGAACTGCATGCATGCAGAAGGCCCTCATATTGTTCAGATTAATGGACGGAATGAGCACGTAATTGTTACGTATATTAAATCATAATGAAATTGGAGGGTTACAATACATTATTATGGTATTTCAGGGTTCGGTTAAAATAGCACTGCATTTGTGGAGCCAGAAGTGCACTCCAAATTCGAATATTTAACATCTACATACCTTTTTTTTGTGGGCACTGGAAAAAAAAACACATTGGATCTAGAGTCCAGACTCTTGAAAACATTGACAAGAAAAAGGACTCCTAATTCAAGCAGATTTGAGCTTAAATCAAAAGGAAATCCGCTCAAGTTAAGAGGCTTGGTTCTTGATTTAAGCTTAAATCTGATTAAATCAAGAGTATTTTTTCTTGTCGATGTCTTTAAGAGTCTGGACTCTAGATCCATTTTTTTTCTTTTTTTTTTTTTCTAGTGATGTTTGTTTGTGTGTCGCACTAGGTGGTTTTAAAATTTCCATGGAAACACCCAGATCCGTAGAAACATTTTGCCTAACAACAAAACTGCACAAGACAAATTTTGGAAAAAACGGGAAAAATTTATGGAATGACAAATTTTATACCTACAGCGGTATAATTAATTACACAAGAGGCAGGGAGTGTGAAGGGTTCTCCAATGTAAGAGAGAAAAGAAAGAAAGAATTTAAAGATTGAAAGAAAACTCTGAAATCGAGCTGTTCGTCTCAGCATACTCTGCAGCCATATTTTTGACATTCTGAATCTAATGAGAGGGTCATAGATAAATAAGTAGGTAGAGATGGCCTTTTTTTTGGTGACCCTCTTTCTCATCTGTGGCTGTGTTGCTGAAAGCAGCATTTAAGAACTCAGAATTGTCAATGAACAAAATGCTTCTCAAACCGGTTGTCCGTAATTTTGTTGACTATTATTTAAAGTTTTTGGAGTGTAAGCAATCGGTCGGCAGTAGAAGCAATATTAGCTCAAGTACCATCAACGAAAATGTGGCTAATGACTGCCACGACTTATGATAGAAACATACCATACCTTATTATGAACCTAGTGTTCTCCATCTGTGATAGTGCTGCCGAAGGCAGCATTGAAGAACTGAGCATTGTCAATCGCATGCTAAGCGATCAGAATATCTTAATTTCTATCAATTATGACCGACGAGGCTTTTTAATCGAATCTTGAGACATTCCGAGCGATCTTACTCTTAAGACAAAACTGCCGATGCAAAACTTTCAGGATCCATGCGGCTATTTGTACTGCGTTATATTCACAGCTGTCGCAGAGAGTTATTTTCACAAAAATGACGGCACCGCCGCCATTATTCCGTTTGTAACTTTCTAACTTTAGTACATCTAATTCTTACTTGAGAAGGGGAGGTTGAATAGATGTGGCTGTGAATGTGTTAGCCCAATTGGAAATCCTTGAAATTGTCCAAACGAATCGAAACTATTGTGAAAATAGTTATACCTCAGTCACACGCTTCTAAACGTTTCTCCCTTACATTCCTCTAGTGCTACCACCTTCTTAATTTGATAACACAGACAGCGCAATTTCAAATTAGACGATTAACCAAGTTGGTAAAGTCTCGGTTAATCCTGAAAAAATCCTTAGAAATGAAATTAAAGCAGCTCGTTCAAAAATTATATTTTATTCGAAGCCCTTTTGATTGGAAATGCACAGCAGCCGGACTAAAATACCGTCACAAGTGTAATAGATATAATTCATATTACATTCGCTTAATAATGTAATGTTGATACATTATCAAATCCGAGATATTCAAGAATACAAAATCTTTAGATTAATTAGACGCATGCATTAGATTTAAAATTTAAACCATGGTACAGAAACTGAAGTAAATTCTGAGCTACACTGCAAGCGCCACTAAATACATCACGAACACGAATGGTCGGTACACATAATGAAATGTTTTGGATCACCACTCAAGTCGTACGTAAATTTTTCAGCTAGAACGTCTATCGTGTAAATTTGCGCTAAATGGTGTGTGAAGATTATATTTACATGATTCCGAACGTCGAGTGCCTGTTGACAGCCCAATTCTTTTAGATGATAATTGCTTTTATTGAACCTGCGAATCGAATCCTGTCAAAATTTCAATTTCGTTTTATCGGGTGAAAGAAGCGAAAATTAATTTGTTTCCTTCCCAGTACCAAGTATCATTATTATGGGTAGACACCACTTTTTTCTCGTGAAAATATAAATTATTGACTATAATTAAAACAACAAGTATGCCGTAATGATCAAAAATTTCCTCGAACATTTCAGCCGAGAGGGTACACGGAGCTCGTGGCAACACAGATAGCCCGCGGTGTAGGTTTTTAGTCGGCCTATTTTGGAGGCAGTGTTTTTTTCCAGATCACAATGACTTTATTTTAATGCAAAGGAAACTCTATCAAACTGGGATGCAGCTTACAGAAAAATTTACTAATTTCATTAATCTTAGTGTGCGAGGTCCTTAAACTTAGTGTCTGAGGATTTTATGTTGCAGTGACGGTTTTTCTCTGTTTAATAACCATATGGACTTTCCGGACACCAAAGAGAAAACAAAAAAGCAGGAATTTGATTTTTGCGGTTTCGAAATGGCATCCACCTAAACTTTTCCGAGTCGTCGCTGAATGGCGAGATTCCGCCCTGGTGCCCACCCTTTCCTGGTGCCCTTACAGGAAATAACACGGGCCCGTTAATTTTTCCGTCGAAAAATACCTCGAGTTAGGAAAAGACGTTGTACGTCGGAGCAGGTTACAGAGAAACAGATTCTGACATGTTTTTTTGAGACAGAGATTCCTTGGGGTAAGTTCCATGTAGCGTGTAATTCTCTAACCACACCAAACAGTTCGACCCTGTGGGAATAGTTTTTTCTTCTTTTCTCCGATCTTGGAACAGGGGAACTTGGGTTTAGTCAATCCAACAAAATTTCCGCGGTTCGAACCCGTTGGGCGGTTTGAGAAGATAAAGTGGTCACTTAACGCCGCCGTGAATCTCTTCAGAAAATTAATTGAGCCATTGATTTCTATTATTTTCCGACCGGGTATTAATCGTTACCTTTTTCTCAAGATATTCTCGATGAAAAGATATGAGTCCCGAGTTATATTCCATCAGGAACCCTGGACAAGTGGGGCACCAAGCGACATCGGACATTCAGAGAAGGACTCGTGAAAGTAGAGGGTACCACGTGTACCCGTTAATTCAAAGTGCTCTGCTCTGGTAGTCCCTTTGTTCTCGGAATCGCCGAAGGTCTATAATATGTAAGAAGGCGGATACATATCCGCGAGCTAGGACGCGCGTTTTGATTGAGCGGCGAGTAGTCCTTCAAGCCGTGTGTCGGCAATCATCGTAGCCAAGTAGCAACTCGCGTATTGGCCTGGTTAACACGCTCAAATTCCTATCAAATTCCGATCAAAATGATGACCAAGATGGCGGTCGAGAGTTATCTAGAATTGATGAGTAAATTAATTAAAAACAGCGTGTTGATTGAAATAAGCATGAAATAAGCACGGTTGTGTGGAAATCAGGTGAAGGATGAGCCTCACAGCTCCATCATCTACCATCAAATTTTTGCAGGCCGCAGAAATTTGATGGTAGATGGTGCGCAACCCAGTCACCATTTGATCGGAAATTGACGAAAATTTGAGCGTGTAACCAGCACATTAAAGTCGGATCGTATCCTGCTTTCCGGGCCAAGACGCGCGTGTAGCGAGCAGCGGGGTGATGGTTGAAATTGATAAACAAATCTATACACAAAGATGACATAAGGAGTATGGGAGCTATCCTATTGGTTGAAATGGGTGGTTCCTTCACTCAGGCTAAGGGAGAAAATGGGGGACTAACTATCGGGTTCCATATTGGGCTGTCCGTTAGTTAGTCGATCATCTACCTATTTTGTCCATTGCAACCACCCGTTTCCACCAATGGGATCCCTCCATATCCCTTTTGTCTTCTTTGTCCATCGCTTTGTCTACCAATTTATGGGGGACTAACTATCGGGTCCATATTGGGTTGTCGTTAGTTAGTCGATCATCTACCTATTTTGTCCATTGCAACCACCCGTTTCCACCAATGGGATCCCTCCATATCCCTTTTGTCTTCTTTGTCCATCGCTTTTGTCTACCAATTTCAACAATCAGCCCGCAGGTGCATCCGCCCCTCAGTAATCATCGTCGCCAGCGTCGGTGTTATCGTCGGGGTTGACGGCGTTGCTAGCGTTGACGGGGGGGTCGATGTTGTTGGAGGCCTGGAGCCGGAGCCTCTTGCAGTAGCTGTCGAGGAGGACGAGGAAGAAGGAGTTGGGGTAGCGGGCCCGGCGGACGAGGACGTAGCAGGCGCCCATGCCGGTGGCGTCGTTGCGGATGCACTGCCCGTGGTAGATGTCGAGGCAGTTGAGCTTGGCCTTGGTCACGGCCGCCCACATCCGGTCGGCGGCCTTGCGGCAGTCGAGCCGCCGCTGTCGGTTCTTCTTGGAGTAGAGGTTGTCGCGGTACTTGACGCACGGGTCGTCGTTCATGATGTACTCGTGGTTCGGGCCCCGGATGTCCTTGGCGTTGACGCCCAGCGGGACGATGCACGTCGGCGCCGCCTGGAACGGCAGGTACCGCTGGTGGAACCCCTGCAAAACGGAAACAATGGGTCAGGTCAGGTCAGCCGGCTTGTTAAGTTAGTGCTGTAAATTCTGTTGTAAATGCGCGGAAATGTGAAGGAGATGACAAACCCGACGGCGACGCTAGGATATAGGACACCAAAACGGACCGCGTTAAACAGAATGGAGCCAAGCCACATTGGCACTGGGAAAAAAAAAAAACACATTGGATCTAGAGTCCAGACTCTTAAACACATCGACAAGAAAAAATACTCTCGATTCATCGGATTTTTGCTTAAATCTAGAACTAAGCCTCTTAATCTGAGCGGATTTCCTTTTGATTTAAGCAAAAGTCAGATTGCAATCAAGAGTATTTTTTCTTGTCAATGTTTTCAAGAGTCTGTACTCAGATCCAATGTGTATTTTAGTGTTCCAGTGTTTAGGTATTGGTTTTTGTTTATCTTAAACAGAAGATCGATGTGCTAAACCTTATCATAGGCAGTATTTCGTCAAAATATACATCAAAATTTACGTCTAAATTCCTTTATTGCAACCTAATGTTGCTAAAATCCCCAGTTGCATCGGAAAACGGCAAGACAACCCTTTTTCGGGGAGCTTTTCTAACGTCTCCACTCGTCGGTTTCCCAGTAGTCTCGCTTTGCGATATATCGATTGATCTACCATTGAAACCCATGGAAAAGGATCGATAAACAGGGTGTCCGCAACGAATACCTGAACAATCGATTCTTTACCGTTGCTTCAAAAGGGAAACTATCGATAATCGATCATTCACGCCTCGGCACTGCTCACTCCGATATCACTAATCTTGTGTTATTATAGGTAAGGCACCGAACATAAACATGCATGTCGTAATAAGGTATTTCAACGTTGAAAGACGGAATGGTTCCTGTTCCTTGCATTAATGGCAGAGCCTTCCGCGTTGCCCCCCGGTGGCTTATTTTACTCGCGTGCCGGAGAAATTGCATTTTGCGTGCACGCCGGAAGAGTTCCCAACCGCACGCAAACCCCATTTTTGCAGCGATATTGCCACCGTTGTTCTTTTAGTGTCCCATACCGTTGCAGCGTTCTACGGCCGTCGGCGAGTAAAAATGGAGCTTGTTATTCAAGTGCGTTTTAATTGGAAACTCGGGACGCAATTTACATGATTTCTTCTGCTATGATTGTGCCAGGATAACTTGGTACCACGTTACATGAAAGGGTGTGGTTTTCTGGCCACTGGAAAAAAAAACTACATTGGATCTAGCGTCCAGACTCTTAACGACATCGACAAGAAAAAATTTATGATTTCAATCAGAAAATCAAGAACCAAGCCTCTTAAATTTGAGCGGATTTCCATTTTCGATTTAAGCTTACATCTGATTGAATCAAGAGTATTTTTTCTTGGCAATGTTTTGCAAGAGTCTGGACTTAGATCTAATGCTGTTTTTTTCCAGTGCGTACCTAAGAAAGAACGTCCTATGAGCCTTCACGTGTTGCCAATTTTCCTCAATATGTCACGAATGTTAAGTAAAATTGGTGAATATTTTTCAAAAATAAATATTATGTAAGAGGAAATTTGGCGTGTACCTATAATTATCTTTTAGCACGGCAGTATTGGCCTTGGTTATCCATTCTAGGGAAAACTAACAGCAAGGACGTTTTTCTTGTGATATTTGGACTGCATTTTGCAATTTGGAACTATTCTGGCTCTTCTGGAAAAACTCGTGTATGCATAGGGAAACAAATGGCACATACGTTGTTTTTAAAGTGGGCTAGAATTTGTAGTTTCAAATTGCAAAAGTGTAGTCCATTTTAAAGTGGGAGTGCAATGTACTTTTTGAGTAAAGCGGGATTCACGCAACCTGTATTATTAATAAGAAATTACATTACAGAATTCTCATGAATATAACTGAAAAAACTGTGAAACAACCCTATTTTTACCGACAGTCAACTCTAAAGCAGTCCCGCCCGTGATGTAGATGGCCGATTATGTACTTCGAATTTAAGTCTTTAAAAATGATTTTAAATGCATAGCAAATGCACTTGAGAGACTTCAAACTTAGTTCGTATATTGAATTACTTGCCGAAGAATCTAAATTTCAAAGGGTCTGAAGCCTGGAATAAAAATATACCTATTTCACGCTATTCTATAATGATTGTCGTTCAACGCCAAAGTGAGTTCACTTTAAGCTGGCTGTCTGCTCAATCTTTGCTTCGTTCAATAGCATTCAATTTCAATATAAATGAAGGACATACCCTGTTCCTATTGAAGCAGTTTCCAAAAGTAATGAACAAAATTTAATATTTGAAACATACAATGAAGGGAGGCGAAGTTTTGGAATGGAAAATATACCAAAAACAAAATGTAAAACCCGATCATCCACTTAAACAGGAAGTAAACTAGAAAGTTTGTACGGAGAATAATCAAGTTACCGTAGGATAAGTCCCTATTTTCAAAGTGCAACTCTTACCAATCGCGTATTTCTAATTCTCCGCGTTTATTTCTTTGCGTATTTTCATTGTCAAAATACTCACCCATTTGAAAAATCCAATCCTGGCCGAAAATGACTTTAACTATGAGGTAACAACTGCAAAAAAGCCAAAGGAAAACCGTCGAGGCCCGCGTTCGTGGAGGCTACTTCAATTGAAATCATCCGTTGCTTTTAGGTAAGGCGCCAATGCTACAAACTATTCGAACACTCCGGAATGCGAGAGGTTCAGCGGCCGCAACTGAAGGCGTTTTTTCCCAAATTTCGCCAAAGGACTCTTATGCACGGACCCCCCAAATTTGCCCGTTTCAAAAGTTAACGAAATTCATACCAGTGATAGAGGGGCACTTCCGGTCTCCAAATCCGGGGTTGGTTTAGTCCCCAGCCCCCCGAGTGCGACGTTGCCATTTTTTAAAGTTGAAACATGTTAAACCCCATAACTTTTGAGCAATTGAAGATACGAAGGTGCGGTTTGTTTGAGTCGATAGAACATAAAAAGAGCTATCATTTCGTATATAGTTTTTATCCATTGTTGCCAAATTTACCCCAAAATCGACAATTTTTCGATTTTTTCAAGGTGCAAAAATACGGTTAACCTAAAAAAGTCGGTATTGGGACACCACGTAGGAAAATAAAAAACACGCGTAATTAAAGCCCTTAATGTGAGCTTTCCAACGGTATATCGGTTTTTCCGGGGAAACGATTCTATCGTGAGATACAGGCCTTCAAAGTCCGACTTGGCGTACTTTTTGGAGGTCCCGCGTCATTCGCACCTCAAAAAATTAGTATTGTGAACGCTGGTAAAAAAACGAAACTCACATGTAATGAAAGCTATTTATGTGAGCTTTTCAACGGTATATTGGTTTTTCCGGGGAAACGATTCTATCGCGAGATACAGGCCTTCAAAGTCCGACTTGGCGTACTTTTTGAGGTCCCCCGTCATTCGCACCTCAAAAAATCAGTACTGCGCACGTCCATAGGAAAATGAAAATTACATGTAATGAAAGTCCTTTGTATGGGCTTTCCAACGGTATATCGGTTTTTCCGAGGAAACGATTCTATCGCGAGGTACAGGCCTTTAAAGTCCGACTTGGCGTACTTTTTGAGGTCCCCCGTCATTCGCACCTCAAAAAATCAGTACTGCGCACGTCCATAGGAAAAAGAAAATTACATGTCATGAAAGCCCTTTGTATGGGCTTTCCAACGGTATGTTGGTTTTTCCGGGGAAAAATTTGTGTCGCGAGATGCATGCCTTGAATGTTCGTTGTAGCGGTTCAGGTCCTATTGAATATTACATGAAACAGGGGAGTTCTTATCAAAGTAGGCTGCCGTTCATGCAGCGGCGAGCAGGGAGAGAAAGATGCAGATATGCAGAGAGAGATGCAGATATAGAGACGAACCTGACACATACTGCCAACTGTATATTACCAAATTTTAAACGAATATTAAACATAAAACTTCAATGGAATCTCAGAGACAACGGATCCATTTCTATGTATCATGTCTCCCCTATATAACACAATCCCTGAGATTGCGACTTTTTTCTTGCACCCTTTATGCGTTCTGAGTGTTTTCATTCACGTTCAGTGTTTGACACCATCGATTTTTCCGAGGCAGGGAATCGATAAACAAGATCGAAAAATTGTCTATTTAGTTCCCTGTTTCATGTCTTATTTAATATGACCTGGGACTTGCACCATCACGATGGGCGAAGAAACAAGCCGCGCAGGGTACCTAAAAACCCCGCTACAGTGAACATTGAATGCATGTATCTCGCGACAAAACTGTTTCCCCGGAAAAGCCAATATACCGTTGGAAAGCCCATACAAAGGGCTTTCATGACATGTAATTTTCTTTTTCCTATGGACGTGCGCAGTACTGATTTTTTGAGGTACGAATGACGGGGGACCTCAAAAAGTACGCCAAGTCGGACTTTGAAGGCCTGTATCTCGCGATAGAATCGTTTCCCCGGAAAAACCGATAAACCGTTGAAAAGCTCACCTAAATAGCTTTCATTACATGTGAGTTTCGTTTTTTTACCAGCGTTCACAATACTAATTTTTTGAGGTGCGAATGACGCGGGACCTCCAAAAAGTACGCCAAGTCGGACTTTGAAGGCCTGTATCTCACGATAGAATCGTTTCCCCGGAAAAACCGATATACCGTTGGAAAGCTCACATTAAGGGCTTTAATTACGCGTGTTTTTTATTTTCCTACGTGGTGTCCCAATACCGACTTTTTTAGGTTAACCGTATTTTTGCACCTTGAAAAAATCGAAAAATTGTCGATTTTGGGGTAAATTTGGCAACAATGGATAAAAACTATATACGAAATGATAGCTCTTTTTATGTTCTATCGACTCAAACAAACCGCACCTTCGTATCTTCAATTGCTCAAAAGTTATGGGGTTTAACATGTTTCAACTTTAAAAAATGGCAACGTCGCACTCGGGGGGCTGGGGACTAAACCAACCCCGGATTTGGAGACCGGAAGTGCCCCTCTATCACTGGTATGAATTTCGTTAACTTTTGAAACGGGCAAATTTGGGGGGTCCGTGCATAGAGTCCTTTCGATACTGGGCACTGGGGTTTTCGATTTCATGAAGTTCGGAGTACGAGATCAATGCAAGGACTGATCTTACGAGCTCAAAGGATAAGGCACTTGGGAAGAGAGCAACTTTAACGCAGAAATACGATTTATCTTCTCGACCAACGAGCTGAACATGACCTTTCTCTTCGACCTTAGACGGGCGAAACAGTTCCGTTTGAAGCACTTTCCAAACGTAATGAATACCATTTTTTATTTAAGGAAGAAGGTAGAAGAAGTTTCTTTTTGTGAGGTACTACGTCGTCGGATGGTGGTGATGACATTAATGTTGACATTATTGAAGGTCCTGAAGTGGATGCCGATGGCCCAACTTCTGAGCGTTTATCAAAATGTGAGGCCTGAAAGATCATCTCACGGTATAGCGTTGCGGATTGTGAATTAGGCTTTGAAATAAACACGATTTTGCGATTAATGGATATCTGTTCGGCGAATTCGGCTACGTTGTATCCAAGATCATTTATTTGTAAGAGTGTCCTTTTCTAAGACATCTTCACGGATGACAAGTAGGGCGTTGATCTGGTTCTAGCGCTTCGTGACTGCGTTGTGGACATATATAACTGCCGCTGTACAGCGGTTACAAGACGGGGTTTCTTCTCATCGTCTATCAGTGGCGTGGCGTGCTTTCCGATGGATCGATTGTTATGCCATTTAAACCTATGGAAAAGGATCGATAAACTGGGTGTTCGCAGCGAACACCTTAATAATCGATTTCTTTACCGTAGGTTTAAAATGGCAGAACAATCGATACATCGCAATTCACGCCACGCCACTGTCGTCTATATCTGAAAACGCACGTTTTTCTGCCGCGCTTGACCGATCTGTGATAATCTGGTCGGTAAGACATGAGTTCCTTGTCAGGATCAATATCCATGATTTGATATGCCAGGTCATTTGCATAGGTGGAGTTCATTTTCTTTTAAAGAAACATCGACAGGCGGCAATTCCATCACTTCATCCGGATTTTCAACTTCAATCTCCATTTCATCAGCGTCTCTTCTACGCATTTGATATAACCGTATGGGGGACTTAACTGCGTCACAGGTTTAGCAATCGAGACAAACGAAAACTATGTGCATTAAGACATGAGCCGCGAGACCCATAAGAATACATGCTCAACAGGGCTCACGTCATGATGCACATAGTTCCGTTTGGAAGAAATACGTCCGAAGAAACATGACCTAATGCCGCGCCGGAGCTCGTGTCCTTGAGCCGAGGAACGGCGTCCAATTAAAAACGCCTTCAATTTAACTTGATACCGTATGCTTACTCCAAAGGCCGAATAGTTGCTTGTCGGATTTTTGCTCCTATCGCTTGAATCCTCCCACCGTGTTACAAATTATTGATCCCGTCGTTTGGACTATACTCTCAGAGTGCGGAGAGAGCAGTGATTACGGTGAAATTTCACGTATTTTTCACCTGAAATTCCACGTGAAATTTCATTAAGTTTTTGCAATATCATGGAAAATAGGCTGAAATTAAAACTATTGAGATTTCTACTATATTAAAGGAAAATTTCATGCGAAATTTCATCCTTGAAATTTTACATCCTCATTTTTTATGAAATTTTCCATCAACAACCGGAGAGAGCAGTGATTGCAGTGAAATTTCACGTATTCTTCACTTGAAATTCCACGTGAAATATCAGGAAGTTTTCTGGATATCATCGAAAATAGGCTGAAATTAAAATTATTGAGATTTCAAAGGACAATTTCATGAAATTTCACGCGAAATTTTATCCTTGTAACTCCAAATTCTTATTTTTCATGAAATGATTCATCCCAGTGGTCTGCGTTTTGTAGGGCTTGGCTTTCGTTCGCCTTGGATGGCCTCGGCGAGATGACTTTGGCATTATTAGAAGAGATCCTAGTTAAGTCGGGGGGGGGGGGGGGGTCTTGGTTAATTCGATTAACTGCCGGGTGGGTCGTTGGTGGCTTCTTAAGGAGAAATTCCGAGTCGGGGATTAGTGCGAGGAAACGCCAAGAGCCAAACAATTTAGCAGTCCGGACCTCCCCGAAAATTGAATAGATTATTTGGATCTCATTTAGCGAACTGGAACCAGCGCGATTACAGTGTTTTTAAAATCGTTCAACTTCTCCTTCTATTTTACAAATACTTAATCTACACTGGAAAAAAAAAACACATTGGATCTAGAGTCCTGGCTCTTAGAAACATCGACAAGAAAAAGTAATCTTGATTCAATCAGAATCTAGCTTAAATCAAGAACCAAGCCTCTTAATTTAAGGGTATAGGCCAAAGCCCTTTCTAAGGTTCTATTTCTTTATTATTAGTTACGTTTCTAGGGATTTGGCTATGATAATTACTCAGCCATTGTTCAGAAGGGAAATTCTCTTCTAAAGATTGTTTGGCTTTTTTACGGGTGGGTGACGGGGAAGAAACTATATCCGAGTAGGGTCTACGCAAATCATCGATAGTGTATTGGTGTTTCCTGTTATTGTCAGTTCCATCTGTTTCTAATTGATTATATTTATTTTTTAAAAGCGGAAAATTACTAATATTAAGTTTATTAATATCAAAAGGTTGTCCTTCTTTCAATTTAGTCTGTATAACTACTAAACGGGCGTCCAAATCTAATCATTAAGAGGGTTCTTCTTTTATTTTCTGTACTTTAGAAGCTTCTTTAAAAGAGAGGTTTTCGGAAGACATAATTTGTTTAATCACTTTTTGTTTTATCAACTCAGGGAAGGCATTAGAGGATGTAAGGTGGGCTTGTTGACAGTGATAGCACTTTACTTGGTTTGGGCATATATCATGGGCTGCGTGGATTTCAGTACATTTGTGACATCGGGGTTGGCTTTTACATATCCGATTGCCATTAAATTCAGAGCGGTGCCCATAAATCAGGCAGTTATAGCATTTTATCAAATTGTAAATGTATGGGGTGGTAGAGGTTGCCACAATTCAACACGAGCTTTATTTCGATTATATCGATGTATCGATCAGGACGATGCCCCTCGAACTGACAGCCTTAAAGCGCAAATAGTCCCATTTGTGCTTTTGGGCTGTGGACTTGGAGGATTTGCGCTTATGGGCTTGAACGCTTTGTCCATTGCAACAACCCGCTCCCACCCGTAGAATCCCTCGACATCCCTATAGTCTTCTTTATCTACAGCTTTGTTGATCAATTTCAGTAATCGGCCCGCTGTTGCTTTTAACTCAAACCGATTAATGTTCAACAAATCCTTCGGTTTGTGTTTGTGAAGCCGAACATCTGTGTCTGCCATTTTAATGTCTTTACAATTTATCTTGTGTCTTTCATAAAATCTTTTGATATACTGCTCGTGGAATGGTTAATCTTTTGGAAGGTTCATAGCATTCCATCTCACCCTATTTCCTCCTCGCCACTTTATATGCTATCCTTGAATCCATTACAGACAAATATTCTCTTGATTTTTACTTTTATTTTAGGATCCATGATAATTTTGCAATTCTTACATGTTTGTTGTTTCTGATCATCTAGTTTTCCCTGCATTTCTTTTTGCTCTTCTTTGCCACGTTGTTTTGTGTTCGAGCTTCATACCTACAGTTTATTCTCTCGACAAAGCTTATCGCGACTCACAAAACTGCAAATATAGCTCCAACACAAAATGACCTAACAAGCTGGAGTGATCAAAAAGAAACAAAGGACCGAAGATGGGAAAACAACCCCCGAAATGGTCGTCGTCTAATAATAAAAAATAAGATAAAACCAGGAGACCAGGAACAGAAAGGTGGTAAAAATTCCAAAACTATAATATTTATATATACAACGGAGGGTATAGAATCAATCGACAAAATACGACCGACTCACATGTTTGTCGATCGAATCGCGGCGATCGGTTCACGTTTTGGCTCTTCGATCGATTCATGTCGATCGAATGTACGACAGTTCACCGCGGGCATTTCACCGCGCGACAATTCACCGCGGACATTTCACCGCCGCGACTTTTCTCCGCCACGACTTTTCACCGCCACGATTTTTCACCGCTCCACGACTTTTAAGGGGATTCCGCATATAATATTTTCACAAATATTTCCTTCACACTTATCCAGGCTTAGGACTGGCCAATACATGAAAAAGTTGTATATTGGGCGTGTTTAAAATATTTGTGAAGCACCGCTTCGAATAGACTTTTAAACTACGAAATTGATAAGAAAAATAACACTTCATATTTCCGAGACGAAATGCTTTGATTAAAATATTTGTGAAGCACCGCTTCGAATAGACTTTTAAACTACGAAATTGATAAGAAAAATAACACTTCATATTTCCGAGACGAAATGCTTTGATTAAAACATTGAACGCTGCTTGCTGATTCTACATCTGATAGATATTTTTAGGAGTAAAACTGCAGGTTGTGAGCCACTCCCCTCAAAAATTCGAGGGTACCCCTGTTCGCAAAATCTTCGCAGACTTCTTTCAATCGATCTGTCAATTTTCGATACTTTTCCTTTTGCTGATACGGTTTGTCTGCCGGCAAGGATGTCCTCGAACCTTAATCTGATCACTTTTTCTCTTTCTTGAAAGCGTTTATGACCTTCCACACAGTTTGAATAGTTTGGCACTGAGAAAGTTTTTTCTCAGTGCTGTATAAATACCCTTTATAAACAACTTGCTGCTTTCCTTTAGAGCTATTAACAAATTCCATAATTGCACCAAAACTTAAACACCTTTTCAAAAATTAAAATTTCATCAATAATTAAAATTTACCATACTAATCAAATCAATTGTTGAAACGAACGACGAGAACAAGTTCTGTAAAACAACGCACTACACACATTTCAGTCCGACAGTTAATATCGGACTGCGATGAGTTTCGTATCACGAGAGGTCATTTTGCAACCCTTTCGCATCTCTTGGGTTTTCCCTAAGACCGCTCAGGTAGACAAGGGTCATCCACCTTTGTTTACTCCCTTTCCCATTCTCCTTTCTGCACTGCCTGGCATTGTGGCGGTGAAATAAAGTGGCGGTGTAAGGTCGGAGCGGTGTGAGGTCGCGCGGTGAAATGTCCGCGGTGAACTGTCGCGCGGTGAAATGTCCGCGGTGAACTGTCGCGAAACGTGTCGATCGAATCGATAGGGGTGTGTTTAAATTAACCATCGACCGATTCACGTCGAATAATTCTCGTATTCATTTTTCGATCGATATGTCGATCGAATCGACACCGGTTTTGTAATGATTTGTTTATCGATTCACGTCGATCAATTCGTGTTTTCATGTTCCGATCAATTCATGTTGACCGAATCCATACCCTTTAAGACAACCACGCAACACCGGAAAAAAAACACATTGGATCTAGAGTCCAGACTCTTGAAAACATTGACAAGGAAAAAGATTCTTGATTCAGTCGGATTTTTGCTTGAATCAAAACGGAATCCGCTTAAATTGAGGCTTGGTTCTTGATTCAAGCCAGATTCTGATTGAATGAAGAGTGCTTTTTCTTGTCGATGTTTTTAAGAGTCTGGACTCTACACTGGTAAAAAAAAACACATTGGATCTAGAGTCCAACACTGAAAGAAACATTGACAAGTAAAAGTACTTTTGATTCAATCGAATTTTTGCTCGAATCAAAACGGAATCCGCTTAAATTAAGAGGCTTGGTTCTTGATTTAAATTTGATTCTAATTGAATCAAGAGTACTTTTTCTTGTCGATGTTTTTAAGAGTCTAGACCCAATGTGTTTTTTTTTTCCAAATAACTCGCCCATCGTAACACGAGGAATCGCGAAGAACCCAAATTTTTAACGGTGCGGTCTCTCTCGGGAATGGAATGGATTATTTGTCCTCTTCGACGTGGTGTCGATGAAACGTGAATTTTAAATGGATCACCGCGCGGTAACGAAACGGGAGAGGGTATCATCGGGGGAGTTCCTGTCCATTCCATTTTCGATGCATGTTTTCAATCCCCGCGTTACGGTTCCCGCATCGACACATCAGCGCCCGTTATCCGAAGGGGGCGTTGAGCGTTAGCTCATTCTATCACGGGGAGGCCACTTGAGAGTAACGAAAATTCGTCACCGAATTTCCGCCTCGGTTTAGTAGCTCCCTGGCGAGCCTAGCGCATGGTATACCGTGTATTTTTATTGACACTGTATAAAAGAGGGATGGGCGGTGTTAAACCGAGTAGCCCCAACTGTTTCGAAATTGCCTAGTTTCTGTGTTAAATCAGAAAGCTGAGCCGTATATTGCTCACTGGAAAAAAAGTCGCTTGGACCTAGAACCCTGACTCTTAAAAACATTGACAAGAAGAAATACTCTTGTTATAATCGGACTTTTTGCTTGGATCAAAAGGAAATCTACCTAAATCAAGAGGCTCGGCTCTTCGATTCAAGGAAAAATCGAATTGAATCGAGAGTATTTTTTCTTGTCAATGTTATGAAGAGTCTGCACTCTGAATTTTTGCGACTTTTTTTCCAGTGCTCGTTAAGGACCTCTAGACAAGGGTGACTACGCTTGTGTATAAGGAGATCCAGACAAGGAGTCATCACGCTTGTACATGTACATTTTACTGTAGATAAGGAGCAAGTTTCGAATAAATTCGCAATCCGACATCGAATTTCACCCATTTTTGTCGAATAATACCAGTCGAGATATCTTTAAAAGAAAAATAACACTGTTGCTCGCTTCTAAGATTTATTCATGAAAGTATTTAACGAATTAATAGCGGTAGATCAGTCAGGCTGTCTGGGCATGGCTTTGATACTTATGCTAAAGGAACAGAGTTCCTGTTAATCTCTACTCTGACATCGAACTCCACCCATTTTCGTCAAGCAAAACCAGTCGAGACATTTTTTAAAAGGAAAGAAACACTATTGCTCCCTTCTAAGATTTATTCATGAGAGTATTTACCGAATAAATAGCGGTAGATCAGTCAGGATTTCTGAGCATGGATGTAATACTTATGCTGAAGGAAAAAAGTTCCTGGTAATCTCTACTCTAACATCGAATTCCACCCATTTTCGTCAAGCGAAACCAGTCGAAACATTTTTTAAATGGAAAGTAACACTGTCTGGACATGGATATGATACTTGTGCTAAAGGAACAGGGTTCCTGTTAATGTCTACTCTGACATCGAACTCCACCCATTTTCGTCCAGCGAAACCAGTCGAGACATTTTTGAAAGAAAAGTAACACTACTGCTCGCTTCCAAGATTTATTGATGAGAGTATTTACCGAAAAAATAGCGGTAGGTCAGTCTGACGGTCTGAGCATGGGTCATCACGCTTGTACATTTTACTCTCTAGATGAAGAGCAAGTTTCGAATAAATTCGCGTAAGACTTATGTCACAGGAGCTGACTTCTACCTAATCTGCAATCCGACATAGAATTTCGCCCATTTTTTTCGAATAACACCAGTCGAGATATTTTTAAAAGAAAAGCAACACTATTGCTCCCTTCTAAGATTTATTCTTGAGAGTATTTACCGAAAAAATAGCGGTAGGTCAGTCAGGCTGTCTGGGCATGGGTAATAGGCAGGAAACAAACGCTCTAGCCACCAGCCGTCGGCGGCGGCGTGGGCTGTCCGCCCGCACCGGAGGTGGCGGCGCCCATGGTACCGTTGTTGCCGCCGCCTGCGCTGGTCCCGTTATTGCCGCCTCCGTTGAGGAGGCAGTCGGAGAGGAGGACGAAGGTGTAGGCCTTCTTGCCGTGCCGGACGATGGCGTGGCAGGCCCCGTGGGTCCCGTTGGTGAAGGGCACGCACTGCCCGTTGACGACCCGCGGGCAGACCTGCGTGTTGCGGATCGTCTGGTTGTTCATGCGCATGGCGGCGATGCGGCACCGCCTCCGGCGCTGGATGTTGATCTGGCGGAAGTTCTCGCGGAAGAGGAGGCACGGGTCCTGCTGGAGGAGGAGGGTCTGGCCGTTGTAGAGCGGCATCGGGTTGAGCCGCCCGCCGGGGTACCAGAGGACCGGCGTGTTATTGGTCTGTGACCCCCCGCCGCCGGAGGCCGAGTCGGCCGGGTAGTCCTGGTCCTGGCCCTGGTCCTGCAACAGAGAATGTTAGGGTCATTCCGTTGTTGGGAAGAGTGCGGTTGCATGGGGCATTTTTTGCCAATTAAACGAATTATTTATTATTTATTTTACATTGTGGAACCATAATTGGACAGAATTATGGCCTAAGGCCTATATAATGTACATGCTAATAGTGTTAGAAGTTCCTATAATATTTACATATTGGTTCCCCCAAGTAGTTTCCCTTTATAGACTAATTTTATAGATTAAGTTACATTTGAAGATCCTCAGTCTTCTATATGTTTATAAGTAATCTTCTTCGTTTTCCTCGGAATTGTCTATTGACTTGTCGTCGAGGGAGGAGGGTTGGGTCGCATCGAGGTTTGGTCCTGTTATATCTTCGGTTTTATTGAGGGCTTGCTGTTTCTGTTTTAGGATGGTGGTTACAAAGTCTTGTGTAATTTTCCATTTGCTTTTTGATAATGTCATCAGATATACGGTATTCTCTGGTGTTAAAGGTTCTTTCAGTTGGGAAGAGTGCTGTTGCATGCGGCAGTGGTAATGTACCAGTTGGCAAGGTGAAACTGGACGTATTTCTATCAAACGGAACTAAGCGCCAATTTGAGTTCCTTTTGAGGAATTTAGAATGCCGGATAGCGCGTTCTGTCAAACGGAACTAAACGCCATGGAAATGCATTGCGAGTATAGGACGGAATGAGCCCGACGCCTGGCTCCGCCGCCAATCCGAGCCCCCCTCTACCTTCCTCTCCCTATGGCGCTTAGTTCCGTTCGACAGAAATGCGTCCAACTAGAGTACCTTTATAGGGAGAGTATGGAATGGAGATGTTGCATGTGTGAGGGATTTACGATTTGACTGTTGATTCTTGTATAAAAGCTCGCGAGAAACACGATGGAGCCACTGGTTTTCTCTGAAATTAACTCTCAAGCTCAAAAAAAGCTCTCAAGTCTATGCCAAAATAGAGGGGATATCCCACGCTATCCTGAGAGTCCGCATCTATACATCAAGATGAACTCTCCATGCAAAGATAGGGAGCAAATACATTAGCAGGGTTACCACTTTACTTGGGAACTCCAAAACTGAAAACACGGCAACCCTGCTAATGTTATTACTATCATCTTGGAGCGCCTTCAATTTCGTATGATACTGTGCAACACCTCTGATGTGAAATAGTTGCTTGAGGCGCCGCGGCTCGCTGCTACCAGCACGAAACGCGCGATGGCGCCTAAAATCCTAAAGGGATACTGCAAGCATTGCGCAATGCCTGAAGTATCCCCTTAGGTTTGTAGGCGCCAGTGCGCGTTTTGTGCTGGCAGTATACTGCTCCACTCTGCGTTGGGCTCTAATATTTAACTGGGGTTCGGCAAACTGCCACCCATTTCCTAGAATTACGGATAAGTGCCACCCGAGTAAATTTGACAACTGCCACCCGTCATGAAAACTGCCACCCTTGTAAATATGACAACTGCCACCCGGACTGACGCGTCTCGCAACTACATTGACTACAATATACTTCTTCAACTCGTTTTGAATAGTGCAAATCAATATCGAAACTTTATCAGAATCTCCTTTCCCCGATGAGTGGCCCGGAATTTGCCATTTCAACCTGGAGCAGAGCGTATGATGAAATTGCGGACTTGGCCTGTTTATTTGTGACTCGTTTTACTTGACGTGCTTTTATACCGATGATTTGCTGGGCAACTGCAACTCTAGCTTTTAGTCAATAACTGCGACGCACTTTCTAAGAAAAAATCCGTTTAATCCCATAGACTTGTCCAGCGTGTTGATAAAAAACTTGCGAAACCGAAATTCGTATAAACAATAATTTGGACCATTTTCAAGGGTTTAAGAGCGTCTGATAAAGTACGGGAAAAAATTATAATGTCAAAACGAAACGATTGAAACGGAAGATATTGTTTCGTCAGCCACCCATACTAGTTCAATCCGCACCATTGGCTGTTCTATTCAGCACACAAATTGTAGTTTTACTTACAATGCGCATGATACACAGCGAGCATGATGCTACATTTGTAACATGCATATTGTAGTTTTGGTATCGCAGAACTTACAGAGAAAGACTTTCGGACATTGTGTATTAAAGAACAAGAGACAATTTAATTGATCGCAAATCGCACGCGTCAATTCAGGTTTTCTATAATGGTTAACTTAAAGGTGCTTCCCTGAAACAGACGTTAAATAACAACCCTTAAGGCCTCTCTTTTAAACAAAGAAGGCTTGACTGTAGGTTTCCCACAATCAGAGATGTTGCCCCAACGGAATGTAAACATTGTTACATGATTTCGTTCGACAAAAAAAGCGCAGAAATTATATTTATTCCTGGTATAGGAGAAGATAGAGGTGCCTCTTAACGTAGTCGCACACGTGGAGAGGTCTGAACGATCCATTATCTATGTTTTCATACTTAAAGCTGTGTTGAAGAATCGATTATTAAGGTGTTCGTTCGTTGGACCCACCCTGTTCATCGATCCTTTTAATGGCTGGGTAATCGATAAATCGCTAAGCTCGCCACGTCACTGAATCGCACGCACGGAAGGAAAATGTCGGTTACTCGGACCCAACAGCGGTTTACATCGAGCATCGATGCTTTATGTGTAGATAACCGATGTATTTGGAGAAGAAATCAATTCTCGATGGCTAATAAGAAATTTTCGCACCTAAACTGAAGTTGAGCTCCCACAAGAACGAAAATTTCAATTTTAGACATGAATGGAAGTTGCGACCGAGGTATCTTTTTCTAATGCGTGGGTGCTAAATGTCGGTTTTCTAGAGTCAAGAATACTCTTTCTGGCCTCATAAAACCAACAAAACCGAAACTTCGCCTCCCATGGCTCTATGATTGAAGAATATGTGCAAACACACGTCTTTAAAGCTTGATAAAGTCGTAGATTTATCCCCAAAACAATCCAGAAAATGTCACAACATTAAACTTCGGGAAACGTTGGCGTTGGCATGAAAAAATAGTTGCATGAATATAGCACCAAGAATAACCTGGGTATTATCCGTTTGCCTACGACATCTGAGTGGTGTAGTCTCAAGTACGGAGAGCATACTTTTAAGCACCCAAGGGTGGTTTCACGATAACTGGAATAGTTTTGTCGCCGTAAGAGACAACACATTTTTCGGTCATATTTTTAGTGGTAATGATAATCACTAGAATTGTTCTGCATTCATCTACATAGGGTTACGTACTATAACGCTTATCAAAGATTTATCGCTTTACTTTTCAATTCTAATATATAAATGGCCGAAAATTTGCTCGTCGAAAATTCCGAAAATGTGCTGTCTGTTACGCGGTAAAAATTCAGCGTAACAGACAGCACATTTTCGGAATTTACATAGTATTATTTGAGAAGTACAGCAATAAATTATTAGAAAGCGTAATAGTACGTAACCCATTGAAGATTAATGCCAAAAAATTAGAGTGGTTATCATTACTACTAAAAATCTGATCGAATAATGTGTTGTCTGTTACGGCGACAAAACTATTCCAGTTATCGTGTAAACACCCACAAGTGAAATTCAATTAAATACTTTCATTGTCATTTTAAACCCATACACAACGAAAAATGGAGATGAGCTGTTCTTGGCGCGTTTTGCAGGTCTGAATAGAGTCCCTTTATACTGAGAGTCAAGACAAGTCGGCTCATGGATGTCACAAACGGAAATAAAGATTACAGAAATTGAACGTTTTTCGTAATCTTTGATCGGCCCATTCTCAAATGCCTTTCTCCGTTCCTCCTCTCATTCCGTTTGTTCCTTGCCGAACCCGTAATTCCCTGGTCCATTCCAGATTATAATCTTTGCAATTGGTGAAAATGTAATCTTTATGTTTGTGACACTGTGGAGGCCTAAAATACGGGAACCAATCAGAAATGGATTCAAATTGTCTTGACTCTCAGTAGAGGTTCATCCCTGAAATAACCATTTTCTATTCGAAGGGGCAGCTCCGAAATCGGGCTATCGATCCCGACTCGATGCTCGGAGCAACAGTGTCAGCGGACGACGTGCTATGGTAATTAGCGTTCTCCGCCGTTCGCTTTGCACCGATGTTCGTCCGATAAATCATCGGCGACCACGAAAGTCACGACAAATCGTCCTCCCCCCTGACGTAAGGGCGTACCTTCATGTCCACATGAGCTCCGGGAAGCATGGAGTTATACGGAGAACAGGGATCATGTGGAAATCGAGTTACGGCGTTACGTCAGAAGAGCGACGAAATGTCCGTGACAATCGTCCCTCGTATCATCTCATCAACGCATAGGGAGAAGGATTTCCCTTTCGACTGTGTCGACCAATTTACGGGGTTTGCATAGTACGTCGTTTCCCGCACGAAGGAACGTAACTGCATTTCAATGTTGCCAAATTTCCCTTCGTAAATTGCATTTTAACCTGAAAAATCTTGGGCATTTCTGACTGAAAATTTCACAGATTTTTCTTCCGATTTCATGCAAAAATCAGACAAATTTGGATAAAAATTGCACACTTACATTTTTGTAAAATAAATTAATTGTTGGAGTCAATTTGGCAACCTTGGATTGGAGTTACGTTCCTTCGTGCGGGAGATGACGAGTAGCCATACACTGAGGGAAAAAAGAAACACATTGCCAACCACCACCACCAAAAAAACCACGCCTTTATTACGTCGAATTTCTAAGTTAAAATTGGTAAGTGAGTGCTTTAGTCTCCTGACAACAGAATTGCGATCTCAAAGTTCGAGAAAATTACGAGTAGCCGAATAAGTGCACTGGGAAAAAAAAAAACATATTTGGTCTAGAGTCCAGACTCTTGAAAACATTGACAAGAAAAAATAGTCTTGATTCAACCAGATTTAAGCTTAAATCAAAAGGAAATCCGCTCAAATTAAGAGGCTAGGTTCTTGATTTAAGCTTGAATCTGATTGAATCAAGACTATTTTTTCTTGTCGATGTTTTTTAGAGTCTGGACACTAGATCCAATGTGTTTTTTTCCAGTGTGTAACCAATTTATGCGATATATCGCATGCCGTTCGGACACAAAATAAGGCATCCATCGAATCACCTTAAGTCTCAATTTTCAATTTTCCTGAGAGCTCGAGCATTTAGTTCATCCCAAACCAACCTCCACACACTATTACATCGAGCGTAATTCATCCCTCTATCATACGCGCTCTCCTTGAAAAGGTCAAATGCAAATACGTCTCGTTTGCTTGGTTTCATCCCTTTGGTTCTCGATTAGTCGATTGCGAAAATAATCGCCCACTCAGCTCTCCGCCCGATGAAACGTGGCTTTTCTCCCTCGGAAGCCCGAGCAGCTGTGACAAGCTCAAGCTCCCGAAAGTCCGGATGATGGATGTTTCATAAACGACGCTGAGCGACCACACATTCGCAATTTTCTCGTCGCCGCGACACGCCGGTTAACAGGTGGTTCTAGTCACTTGAAGTTCGAAACGGGATTTTAGGGACGAGTTTTCTAACGTTCGCCATGTCTTCGCGAATATTTGGCTCGACAATATGCGTGATAGACAACCCGAGAAATCGTGGGAAAATGGATTTAACAGCGAGAATAGTCACTTGAAGTTCAAAACGGGATTTTAGTGACGAGTTTTCCAACGTTCGTCATGTCTTCGCGAATATTTGTCTCGCGACAATTTGTGTGATAGACAATACGAGAAATTGTTGGAAAATGGATTTAACAGCGAGAATAGTCACTTGAAGTTCTAAACGGGATTTTAGTTTTAGTGACGAGTTTTCCAACGTTCGTCATGTCTTCGCGAATATTTGTCTCGACAATTTGCGCGATAGACAATACGAGAAATGGACCACTAGACAAGGTACGAATTTCAGCATTCTGATACTTGTGTCTTCACCAAAATCTCACGTAAAACACGATGCGCACATCGAAAATTACCGAAATCAACTCGTTCCGAAGATATTTAATGATTCTTGGTGTGTGAATTGAAACCATCCGCTCATGAAAACTCAATGCTCTACGTGATTCACATCGCGCTCTAAACGTTGACATGACAGTATCTGCGATTTAAAAATCTGGCAACCTCGATCTTGACGCTCTGGTTCAGCTAAAGAAAATTGCTCATAGTTTGGACAACACATGGTGGGAAATGAACATTGCTCGATTGAGGAGCTCGCCGAAACCGTTGTAGTGCGCGATTTGACTCACGTAGAGCTTTGAGTTTCTTGTGAACGGGCAGTTCAAATTCCTCGTAACCAATGTGAAATAAAAATGCTAAAATCTCCGTTAGGAGTTGGTTTCCGTTATTTTCGTTGCGTGAATCGGTTTTACGTGAAATTCTGGTTAAGAAACATGTATCAGGATGCTTAAATTCGTACCATGTCTCGTGGACCATTGTAGGAAAATGGATTTAACAGCGAGAAAGTCTGTCACTTCGTGACGTCATCGGACGGCAAATCCCATGCTACGCACTTGTATAGGTCAGCAGATCAGGTCAATTTGCCGTATCACTTCTAAGGAATGCCCATTTTAGAAACCGAGGATACTCTCATGATCAATATCACTCAATGTGATATCCTCTCAAACATGATTTTTACTAAGTTTGACATTTTAATCGCAGTTCAGCAAATTCGGTAATTTCGTTGTATCTCCTTTATGAATTGTCCATTTTAAAAACCGAGGATATTCTCATGATCAGTTCACTTAATAATGAAACGAAAATTGAGCCCTACACTTAAAAATTATTTATGTTCTCCTTGTGCTGGGAGAATAGCGCGGATCGCTCGCCGGACAGCGGCTCAGCGAGGAGGAAATGTTGTGACGTCATAGGTTAGATTTTGCTCTTGTTTCCCGTGTGAACCGCGGCCAGCCCTAGATTGATCAGCACTTTTCGTGAGATGCTATTGGCGTAAAGGGGCAGGACGCGCGGGACGTAGGAAGCGGCGGTGCACGGTGACGCGCGTTTTCCGGAAAATTTCTAAACTCAGTCGTTCATGTTCGCCGGGATGGGAAATGTCGCGATTCCGTGTAATGTCCAGGTGCACGTAAAATTCCATCCCTGAGTCCTCAAAGTGTTTTTCGGCGGTGTCGAATCAACCTCCGTAGACCTCTGGAATAGAGGATCAGCACATTAGAGTCGTCCGGCCGTTGCCCCCGCCAAGTCACTGAGTGCGGTTCAACCCTTCCATCAACGTTTTGAGTGAAAATTCGTCAGCAGTCTCCGCGAGACCCCCGGCATAGAGGATCAGCACATTAGAGTCGTTGTTCTGAAATTTGATTCGTGTATTCTATCTATGATTATTAAATCAATCAATCATTCATTTAATCGATCAATTGTTGTCTTGTCATCATTCAACCATGTGAGCTATCCGTGGCTCCTAAAATTCGCGGATTGGTGGAGACCTCGCCTTTTAGGCGCCCCCGAAATATTCACGCTCTTTACGCCCCCAGAGCGAGCCCGTGTCAAGTGCGTTGTCGGGCGTGATTTAGCCCTTTCAATAATTTATCCTTAAACATGATTTTTACGAAGTTTGACATTTCCAAATTCTTAATTGCAGTTCAGCAGATTAGGTAATAAATTGTGTTGTATCTCCTTTATTAATCGTCCATTTAAAAACCGAGGATAATCACATGATCAGTTCACTCAATTATTTATTCTTAAACATGATTCTTACGAAGAGTCTGACACCTGCGAATTTTTAATTGCAGTAATAGCATAAAGATCCGTATATCATCCGATTATGACCCGATTGACTGTTGAAATCCGTGCTGCCTTGTATAAGAAAAACGCTTTAACTCCATCCGAGAATTTGCATTTTTCTCTCCGCGAATATTTGTTCGAACAACCTGCGCGGAAGACAGCATTTGATTTGAATGGAATATTAAATCGTAGCCGCTCCTGCCTTTCAGTGAGTTTTCACTAGTTTCTATCGATATGATGAAATTTCATACCGTCTGTCAAGGTCAGAATAAGCTACGATCTAAAACTGGAAGTTAGCCTTTTCGTAAATTAGCAAGTAAGTAGCATCCTTTGAAATTTCGGCAGTGTTATCTCTATTGAAATTCTGTGTACTCTCGAAATGTTTCGAATCTCTGCCGTATTTTTTGCCAAAAAAATGGTTGCGTTTTACTGGCACGAAACTCACAGTATACTTCCACAACCCACTATAAAGAAGGGGACTGCTCGAACTGGCGATTGTAAATGGATCCATTTTATTAAGATGTATTGATATATGGAGCCTTCAAGAAAGAAGAATAGCGCATTCTTCATCACAAATTGGATTCTCTTGAAGTTATTAATTCGTAGGTTTCAAAATGTCTTTCAATTTTTCTCCAATTTTTTTATCATTTACCTAGGCAAGAATTCGTTGAAAACCTTGCCAAGTGTCTCGTTTATTTACCTTATTTTAGTCTGATTCAGTTTTACGTTCAAAATTAATTTTGTGTGTGAATCATTTCAAATACATAAACCCAAAATGATTAGACAAGATGATGTCATCTTAAAGCTGGAAAATTTCAGGAATCTCTTCACTCCCATGAAGCAATAATGCTTTAAATCAAACTCTGGCTCTTTGGGACGCATATTTCGGCGCGTCATATAGTTCCCAATGAGCGATAGTATATATTTATTACTCTCGCATCTTTTTTGGTGCTAGAAATGAACCGCCTCGAGAAAGGCAATGACTTCTTTTTTATCTCCCTCTCTTTTTTCCAACTAGAACCGGATCACTCAACGCGACTTCACAATTTTACATACCTCGAAACATCATTGGTTAAGAGACAATTACAGGGCTAGCAAACAAGTCGAATGTTCTAAGAAAGATCTTTGCCGCATACAGCTGTTATAAAAAAAAAATAATAAACAAGAAACTGAGCGTAATAAAGAGGGACATGAAATGGATGATATTGATAGTGATTACCTTGTTTTGTGCGAGTGAAATGATCGTGTTTTGTGGTGAATTTTCTGGGTCCTGATGAAAGCGCAACTCTTCAAGTCCGTTCGTATCTGAGCGTGAAACTTTAAAGTAAAAAATACAAACGTGAAAGTCACTCAACACTCAAAACACGTTGGTCTGGATCTTCGGTCTCTAATCGAGAACTTATAGGTCCTGCGGGCAAATTTTTGGAACTTATAGACAAAGCTGTAGACAAAGACGACAAAAGAGATTTAGAGGAATCCTATTGGTGGAAGCAGTTGGCAATGGACATGGGAGGTACGTAATGGACTAACTAACGGCAATCAATTCAAGACCATATAGTTAGTCCATCATTTTCTTCCTTACACTGGAAAAAAAAACCACATTGGATCTAGAGTCCAGACTCTTAAAAACATCGACAAGAAAAAGAACTCTTGATTCAATCAGAATCTAGCTGAAGTCAAGAACCAAGCCTCTCAATTTAAACGGATTTCGTTTAGATTCAAGCAAAAATCCGATTGAATCAAGTGTATTTTTGCTTGTCAATGTTTTCAAGAGTCTGGACTCTAGATCCAATGTGTTTTTTTTTTATTTTATTTTTTTTCCCAGTGTTATACCAAAGTTAGGGGCAAAATACCCTCTTTAATGGAACACATCCTTTTTCTAGACGTCTAAGCCTCTGTGAAATCATGCACTGAGAGTTATTTCTCACCTTCGGTTAAGATCAATGACCGATCCGGATTCGACCTAGCGACCGCGCAAATTAATTCCTTTTCGCGATCGTTTCCCGCCCGTAAACGTTCTCTCTTTGTGTCGCCGTCCTCTTCATTCAAGTCGCGTTCATTCACGTCAATTTCACGTCACTCGAAGACGAGTAATTTAGCGGAATTTGTAAGACTTACAGCCAACGTGTATTTTAGTCCTGAAGTTAAGCGTTACCGTCACCTAACAACAGGATTTGAACTTCGGCACGGTTCAATGAAAGCAATGAAAACGCTGACTGAATTATTCTATTGTCACAGGAAGGGGATAAAACCCAACGGAGTCGAACTTAGGACTTAGTTCCACTTAGGACTAGTGGACTTAGTTCCAACTAATGAAGTAGAAACTTAACTACCAAGATTGAAAGCAACGAAGCGTGGTTGAAGTTCAAGGAATGATTCATGTACATATTTATTGTTATAAAACTTCTTTATTTGTGTAACATTTATGTAGAATTATAGACACAAATTCAACATCGAAGTAACCTCTACTTTCTCCCAAAAGACCCGGAGATAATATTATACCTTCGAAGCTTTCTAGGACTACTGGAAATAAGGATTCATACACACTCAACACAAAGGAAACTATTCTTAGCGGATGGAAAACTTCAGTTAAATGTACAAGTATATTGATAATATAATTTACACGGGTATATCGTTCAACACTACCCTATGAAACGAGCTTACATATTTAGGACATCGTATAGAATGCTAATACGTGAAATCTTTCACGGTTCTAGTTCAACACTTCCCTATGGAACGAGCTTACAGCTTTAAAACCTAGTAGGGAATGCAGATACGTGAAATGATTAGTCCAAAGCCTTGTTCGCACGAGCGCGGTTCGCGGAGCTTATAAGGCCTTGTCCACACGAGCGCGGTTCGCGGAACTTATTTCGAGGAACTTGTTCCTGGAACAATAGTTTTTAGCTGAGCTAAAAACTTATTCCTCCAAAACCCGGAACTTCCCCCGTACTCCGAGCTTCTACATATGTTTCTTTTGATGTGAATTTGTTTGTTTTTGTTTTTTACGTCCTTTATATGCGTCTTGACATTTATTTTTGTTACTTTGGCGGCCGTATTATAATCTATTATTTTGCAATAATTGTATAGTTTTATTGAAGTTCCGGTTCCAGTTCGGACGAACCCGTGTGGACAGCATGCCTCGTTTCAAGGAATAAGTTCCGGGAACTGAGCAAGTTCGAGGAATAAGTTCCGCGAACTGCGCTCGTGTGGACAAGGCCTAACATATAATTCGGGGAACTTGATCCCGGAACAAGTTGAAGCTGAGTCAAAACTTTTTCCTCCAAACCCCGAAATTTCACCCGCACTCCGAGCTTCTGCGTCTCTTTCTTTGTGAATTTGTTCGCTTTTGTTTTTTACGTCCTTTATGTCTTGACTTTGTTTTTGTTACTCTCGCGGTAGTATTATTTTGCAGTAATTGTATAGTTCAACATTGAAGTTCCGGTTCCAGTTCGGGCGATTTCGTGTGGACAGCGTGCCTCGTTTTAAGGAACAAGTTTCGGGAAACTGAGCAGTTCGTCGAATAGTTCCTCGAACCATGCTCGTGCGGACAGGGCCTAACACTAATCATTTTAGATTTCTGCTTCTTTCTAATGATTGACCAAAAATGTACTTCGCGTTTGGTTACGGCTTTTGTCATTTTCCGAATAAAAATCAACACTGGAAAGAAAACACATTGGATCTAGAGACCAGACTCTTGAAAACATTGACGTGAAAAAGAACTCTTGATTCAATCAGATTTAAGCTTAAATCAAAAGGAAATCCGCTCAAATTCAGAGGCTTGGTTCTTGATTTAAGCTTAAATCTGATTGAATCCAGAGTATTTTTCTTGTCGATGTTTTTAAGAGTCTGGACTCTAGATATCCAGTGTGTGTGGTTTTTTTTTTTTTTTTTTATCCGGTGTTGATTCTTACAAAGGATTTCAAGTATCTGTCACGGCAGAGATGGTAGATATCAACCTACCTCGCCGTTTAAAGTAAAAAATCTCCAGACGAGAATTTTAGTCGAGTCAACTGGAAATCTCTTCAAAATGACAAATTACCGTTCAAATTAAGAGGCTTGGTTCTTGATTTAAGCTTAAATCTCATTGAATCAAGAGTATTTTTTCTTGTCGATGCTTTTAAGAGTCTACACTCTAGATACAATGTGTTTTTTTTTTTTTTTTTTTTTTTTTTTTTTTTTTTTTTTTTTTCTTCCGCAGTGAACTTTTCTCATCTCTCCAGCAATAGTTTGAAACGGTTACAGGTCAATTTACCTACAAACTTTTGACCTACGGCACATTTTACCTACAGCTTTTTACCTACGACATTTAAACCTACAACATTTTATCTACAAAGCATTTTGCCTACGAAGCAATTTACCTGCAGTTTTTCTTGCCTACAAAACATTCAACCTACAATTTATTTGTGTAGATGTGAGCTGTGTAAAAACGGACTCTATTTTGAGAGATTTTAGGGGAGGAAGTAACCACCAAGAGACTTACTTACTTCTCTTACAGGTCGAAGTTGTGCGCACACGCGCGGAGATAATCTAGTTGTCTCCCAGCAGTTTTCATCGCCTCATACCGTCCCGCTAGCCGGTGCAGTCTTTCGTTGACACGCCGATATTTTGACCTTTGCGGCATTTTGACAGTTCTTCCCATCTCGACCTCCATGATCATGTTCTCCACATCGTCATTCTCTTTCCTCAACTCTCTGAGAAAATGATAAAAAGAGGGGTGGTTCTTCCCCACTAAATCATTGAACCGGTGGTGCCACCCTTCCGTAAGATTGTTTGTTCTGGGTTCATTATTTGCGATAGCTTCAAATTGGTTCCATAAAGCGGGTGCGTATTGGGGAGGAGTTCTTCGACCACGTCTTCGTCTGATTCCTTTGATGTAGACTCTTTCGAAATAATCCGCCAGGTCTTGTAAATTATCGGGAAGAGTCTCGGCAAGGGCATCGAACACTTCTTCTACGTCATCTGGTGGTACAAAAGCCACACTTAACATGCAGTGAACTGCAATCTTTAATTCTCGATTTTCGGGATTAATGTAGGCTGCTTGTAGGCCAAGTTCCTGAACTTTCCTGTACGAACTTTGTCCCAGATGGTAAAAACACAGCCGCACTTGCGCATTTGGAAACATTCTTCTGCCTGCATTGATGATTGCCTTTTCGAAATCGCTTATAAGCGTGTCAGGCGCTGCAATGTTAATTCCTCTTGCATTGCAATGTGCAACGACTTCTCTCAGAACTTGATAATACGTTTCTTCTTCCTTATTTTCGACTAGGGCATAAACAAGGGGAAACGCCGAATCCTCAATCATCCCGTGAATTGTAAAAAGTTGATGAAAGATAATTGGTGTGACTTTAAAAGTTCCGTCCATGAACCAGGTCTGTGAAGCTCCAAGAACCCTCAAATTCCTGTCTGAAGCGAAAATTAGGATAGTAGAGGCATCATCGTCATCTAAATTTTCGTACAAGAGGAAGGGCTCATTTTTCAGTGTGGTGCGATACTCAGGAGGAATGTTTAACTCTTGTGGATTGGCAGGATTTGGCGGGAGCTCGGCTTGCCGTCTCCGGTTCATTGTTCTTCTCAGAGAACTTCGTAGTGGAAGTTGAGCTGTGACGACTGATGTCACTTGACTGAGCTCATCCCTCAAAATTAGTGTAGGAGCTGCATCTGGGCGCTCTGCCGCTAAACCTCTAAGATTGTTAACCACTTCTCGGGCAGCCACCGCGTCCTGGTTTGGTGCGTGATTGTGAGTAGTCTGCTTGACGACTGTCAGCGGGTTGTTTGTACTGACTGCACGGCCTCGGCAAAATTCTTTCCGTTGAGCGCAATGCCAATATGTTCTGAACTGACGTGAGATTTGCTTGTGATACACAAACCCGTCTACGGCTAACAGCCTCCCCCCTCGCGTGGTTGTTATTAACTTTGCCATTTTAATTAAGTTTAAACTAAAATTTTTAGAAAAAAAAAGTTAAGAAAAAATAAGGTTAGAAAAAAACTGGAAAAAGTGCGCCAAATATATGCTTTTGTTGCCACAGAAACAAACTTGGGGCTTCTCTTACAGCTGTACACCATAGCGACCAAATAGCCATTCCCATTTAGCCTTCCCATTTAACTCAATTTAAAAGAAAACAAATTTTTTCATACAATCTGGCAGCTATGCTGGAGAGCAATTTCACTCGTAGGTGAAATTGATAAATTGTAGGAGAAATGTTTCGTAGACAAAAAAAAATGCAGGTAAATTGCTTTTAAGGCAAATTGCTTTGTAGATAAAATGTTGTAGGTTTAAATGTCGTAGGTAAAAAGCTGTAGGTAAAACGTCACGTAGGTCAAAGGTTTGTAGGTAAACTGACATGTAACCGTTTGAAACAGACCCACCATTTTTGCCATCCGCAGAGTTTGGTCTCGATAAACGCTGAACGCTGCCGCGCTTTGCCGCACGGAAACGAACTCGAACGGTAACAAGTTAAACGAATGAATGTGCCAATCACTGTTCCGACGCGGCGCAGGGGGATTAGATGTAGTACGGGTAAAACCTGTAAGCGACCGCCCCTGCGCTACGCCTTTGGTAAATACAGGCTTGAATGTCACGGGCAGCGGACGTGATTGTCTCTGCAAATTGATCGCTGTTACGATTCGTATTCCTCTCGCTTTGCCCTCATCGCGCTACCCACACGGTGAAGCTACAAATAGAGTCTCTGACCAGCCGAAAGAAGAGAATAAAGTAGATCAGGGTGTCTACAAGTCCGGAATTTCCGGAAATAGTACGGATTTTTTAAGGGCAGTCCGGAAGTACTGAAAAAGTGCGGAAATTCTGCAGGAGGTGCCGGAATTTCTCGTCATTTTTGTCGCGATTCAAATGAGAAATTCTTTGTGAAATTTTTCGCATTTTGTCAATTAAAGGAACTGAAAAAATACTGAATTTTTCTGTTGAGGAGGCACTGAATTTCTCGGGAACGTACCGAAACAGTATTGTAAAGAAAGTTTTCTCTAGTTTTAAGAAATAGACAAACGAATAAAACGATCTAAACACATTTTAGTGCTGATTTCCTATGTACAGAACTAAAATAAATTTCAACCATGTTTTTCGATATACCATAACTAAAGTTACATTTTTGAAAACACACAAATTTTGATAAAAGGCCTCTCTACCGAAGTAACACATCCACTGCTGACTTCAAATCCGTCTCCTGAGCGCGTCGGAGTTAGGTTTGAACCCATCGAGCAACTATTCGCGCACAGGGGATATTGTGATGCATACCCAGTCTATTTGAAGGCGTTTTAACTTGGGCACGTGTCTCTACACTGAAAGAATTTTTTCTTGCGATAGATATGTATCATTTCGATAAGTCAACGGCAAGACGTTAAGAAAGACAATACGCATAGTTCCTTGTCGGTAATTTTTATTCATTTATTAATATATTTATTAATTTTTTTTTTAATCCGTGCGAATTTCACTTGAAGTCTGTTTGAGTTAAAGAAACGTTGTGTTATTGTTTCTTTTAAAATTCCATTTAAAGATGACGAAACAACGTTTCTTTAACTCTAACATTGAGAGTACAAAGACCCTACTTGGTACCATGATTACTAAATTGACGATTGTAACTCAATATTTTTCCCAACTTGCGTCTGAGATTTTTCCCGGGACGAATCCCATAGAAACGTCCCGTGAAGACAAGACCTAAACTGTGTGCTGCTTCTCATGGGATACATAGATTATACATCGTTGATTTTACCGACTTGGAAGAAGAAAGAAAATGAAGAAGTGACAAAGCACTTACTTGGGTATGAGGTCAGTTTGGAACACTTAATAATAACTGATGGTTAAGACGCGCCACGTTTAGATTTTGTTTTCACAACTTTACTAGACACTTACAACTTAGTTTGCAACTTCACCGTCACACTTCTCACACGCAGAGGGTATCAGAGGGTAAATAAGGCTAGAGGCAAACCGTACCCCCTCATTTCCTGCCTTACACCGTCAATCCACGATTTAGCAGGGCGTCCTCCACGTCATTTGCGAGAGAGGA